>NW_021637733.1:0-95652 GCF_004799145.2 Neltuma alba
CTTGTCTGGTCTCTGTTGAATTTGATAGCTCTGATTCCATGTTGATATATAGCTTCGTTCTTAACCCCTTCCAAAAATGGAAGAATTAAAATCAAATGCCAAGGGCTTTATTTTTTTTTCTTTTTTATAAATTTTGTTGTGTGAAGCTTAAACAGGTTTCCTTAAAATTATCTGAAGTTCTATTAAATTTATTTTTTAATATGAAAAGTTGGATGAGTTAAGTTCTGAGGTTCCCATATATTGATGACTTAAAAGAGCATCATTTATATGAATATACTCATAAATTATTCATAATCGAGACTATCACACGAGGCCCTACGTGCATGATATGACCATGCACCTTTTTAAGCTATAAGTCTGATCCTCATCATACGACCAACAATATCATTGGCTCTCAAATTTAATTATATATAATAGGAATCTCCTCTTTTTTCCTGCCCTTTTTGCTGGCCTTCAATTCGTTATTGAATTGCGTTCTTCTCTTCTTTCCGGACGGAGCATCTTGGTAGGCTTTTCATCTTTCGGCTGCAAAGCCTAAAGTTGAAAGTTGATCTTTAGAAATACTTAAAAAGAGGTCTTCGAAGGAAGAATGACACACACACACACAGACACAGCTGTAAATATTAAGAGTCTTGTGTGTTTTATTTACCTTTCCTTTATAATTTACCGCTTTACTTAGCTTTTACCCAAGTAAGTCCTATACTATTCTCATAGTTCATATACCTAACTCTTACCCGTATTTATCATGAGTTCTACTATCCACTGCAAATAGAAGAATTAAGGCTCATGAATCGTCAGGTTCAATTGCCATTTTGTAGTGAATATACTGGGCAAACTGTTAATTACACGGTTTATAATGCAATTTACATTATAAATTGGATATGACTCAGTTTCAGTGCTCATCACTTTGATAAGCACTCTAAACTTATCAGATCTAGACTATTTATATCTCATTTGAACAGTCCAGATTTAAATCTTTAATTATTTTTTTAAATAAAAAAATTTTTTAAAAATGATAGTTAAGAATTATGTATATTAAAATAATTATTTAAACAAATAAAAAAAAAAAAAAAATTAGACCATCCAAATGAGATACGAACGGTAAACTGGATCCAAATTAGATACTAGGTTTAGGACCGAAGATAGTATTAAACTGATTGTTGTGATTTAATAATATTATAAATAGTATGGTCTACCTGAAGCACAAATCGCTCAATCATTGATTTCCAATTTCAATGCTAAATCTCCATATATTAATATATCACTTCTCAACTGCTTGGGCTCACAAACAAAGCCCACTCAGTATGATAGGCCTCAGTCAGGGTAATTTGGATCAAAATAATTATGACCCAGAAAAACCTTCACGTAAAAAAGTTAAAAAAAAAAAACAGGTTAATCTTGCCCTATCATATAACTTTAGTAATTTATGCACAACAGTTTGTATAGCGCTTTGAAACTAGAGTTTCGTTGATCTAGGAAATGGTAATCTTGCAATTTTTGCTACCTGTTTGCTCACGTGCGTATTCAAATTGGGGAAGAGCTCCTTTTTTGTGCGTGCGTGTTCATTCAACATGTTATGGCATTACTGAGTGTGCTTATAAAAAGTAGTTATAATTAAATTTTAATAATGAGTTATAAGTAAAATGGAAAATAGTATTATATTCACTTTCAAAAAGACACGAGAAGGATCAAGAATTGCAAGGGTTTTTTTTTGTTTTTTTTGGTGAATAGAATTGCAACGGTTTTGCATTGACTAAAGTATGGTGGCGCCTGTTTGGCACAAACTGTATGGTTTTTGAACGGCTCCTTTGGTTCTATAAAAGGTGTTTTTAGAGCATTTATTTTTTCCATATATGTTCTTATTAGCAAAGGTTACAAGAAATAAAAATTAATATGATATTAAAACGTAGTGTAATTAATGAAAATGATATTGAAACTTGATTGCGCTTTATGACAATTTTAATATTTTGACTCGTAGCTAGATAAAACAAGTTTAGGACTAAAGTCTTAATGCCCCGTATTGCGTACGAGGAATATTATTAATTATATACTCCTCTGGTTCTTAATATAAGACCCATTTAACTAATTTGATTAGATTAAAGAAATTAGGTAAGTTAGTTAATTATAAGAAAAGTGACACATTTTTCCTAAAACACCATAATCATCTTTCTTAATACTTCCTCTCCCTCTTCTACTTAATTATGGTTGAGGGAGTATCTATAGGGGTAATTTAGAGAAAATTGATAAATATGAGAAATGGGTCTTATATTTAGGACCAAAACCAACCCAAAAATTGGGTCCTATATTAAGGACCGGATGAGTATATATACCCTCCGGTCCTATTATAAGATCAATTGACTTATTGAGGAGATTAAGGAAGTAAGTTAAGTTGGTTATTTATAATAAATAAGTGTTATCATTCCTAAATATCCTTGCTAATTAAGTATATGGCTAAAACTATCATTATTAGAAGGATTATCTTGGAAAAAATGCATAAATATAAGAGACAAAATGGATGGGGTCTATAATTAGGACCAATAAAAGTCAATGGGGTTATATAAGGATCGGAGGAGTATAACATTAGAATCGTTTTTGGTGCATTCAAAAGTACCATCCCGTAGGAACAGAGATGTCTTGCGTTTATTATCGAGACGATATCTAAGAACAGCATC
Source organism: Neltuma alba (assembly GCF_004799145.2). NCBI lineage: Eukaryota > Viridiplantae > Streptophyta > Magnoliopsida > Fabales > Fabaceae > Neltuma > Neltuma alba. Next base: position 2,673 of record NW_021637733.1, read on the forward strand.
ACCTCACACTCCAAGCCCGCTCCAAATGGTGGGGGCGGGCCATACCTGAAAATGATCAACCATATTCAGATGTTTAGTCTTCCATTATAAAAAGGCAAGACACATTAACTAAAAGAGTCTAAATTATTGCCAATAACATAGCTGAGGAAGAGTAGTGACAAGTGATAATGAATACCTGCAAGAATCAATGTACGTGGAAATTGCCTTTGTCTTGACATCAGTTCCGCAAGCCGCTGCACGTTCTTCCAAGAACTTTGGCCAATGGATACGCCGAGCTGCTGAAATGATCTCCTCACCTAAAACAAGTTATAACGCCAGAGGCTCAAGTTAACTAGCAATCACCCAAAACCCAGCTTCGTCGAAGCTATGTAGCCTATACAAGCTAAAATAACGTGCAAGACAGATTGTCATACCAAGGCCATAACAAATGACTCAGCTTACCTCGAATAAAGATATCAAATGAATTACTGTAGAGCGGATTGTCATCGTAAGGCATAGTAACGGTGAAGGATGTAGAACTGCGTGCCATACGGTAAATATTTTTAAAATGATGCCCCATCGCAGAAATCAAATAAAACATCAGATAAAAAGATTAAAATAGACAGAAACAAATGAAAACAGAATTACTTCTCCAAAACTAATTGGCCAGGTTTCCTTTCGGATGCAGTATTCAAGTCACCAAGAGGGTCACCGCCCACACCAGCATCCTGCAAATTCAAATGACAGGTTGTATTGGGTTACTGATCACAATACATGCATACTGCATATACATTTCCTCTTCTATTTGTCTCTTCATTAACTGTCATAACATCCAAGCAGCTGAACCAGTGATAGGTAATTTAATATTGCTCCATGTACAAGATACACATCAAACTGCCAATTAGCTGGGGACATAAACACATCTGAGTTACCAAGGTGAGGAGAATCTCACATTGCTATCATGCATATTATGTTCTCTCTGAGCAAATATGATCTTTAAATATCAGCCTTGATTATGTACAGAAGTGGCACGAGAGTGCACGTCATTGATTTAGAGGGTCAAGGAAGGCAAGAACAAATAAACTGAGAATATGGATGTTTAAAGTGGTGCCTCATATGCACGCATCAGCCCCCTTAAAGAAGTCAAGGAGCAAAGCGATTGACTCAACTACGTGCAATCCACTTCAGCATCATCCTCCAGTTCAAGCTCCAACAAATACGAACATCTGCTATCTGGATTTAAAAAAAAAAAAAAAAAAACTTTGGAGAACGAGGGTTCTGCTAAAATATAATTTTCAAGGGTTGAGCAAACCTCATCTATCCCATTACAATTTCTATATAGTCATTAGTGTCTAAAAGAATATGAAAAGCATACCTTGAGCATCTGAACCCCTTCTTCAAATGTAAGCGGCAAAGTCTGCACATTCACTAGACTATCATCAGATCAAAGATAATGGCAACCGCTGACTGATCTAATTAGCAGTATTACACAGTAACATCTTATGTAAACGATGTAATGAATCGCTGCATCATATGTTGCTGTAAATTTATTATGCATGTTGACACGTGATGCACAAATACCTTTAAAGGTTCAAATGGGTATTGCCTTCCCACAGCTTCTAGCTCCTTCTGACAGTTGTTGTTTACACTATGAAACATGGCCACAAATAGCCTATCAACTATGTCCAAAACCTGCCCAAGAAATGGTATATTAGACTATACCTCTCTAACAATTTGCTTATTATATTTTCCCACCAAACCTACCTCAAAATAATCCTCAATCTCCATTTCAACATCAAGACCTATGAACTCACACAGATGTCTGTGAGTGAAGGAATCTTCCACTCTAAAAACAGGACCAATCTCAAAAACACGGCCAAAATCACTACACATTGACGTTTGCTTGTGTAGCTGAGGCGACTGGGCAAGACACGCAGGTTGCCCCTTGTAATCTAGTCCAATGACAGCGGCACCTCCTTCACGCAGGTATAATGTTTTTCGCCGATGTGTTGCAATTACTTAGACATTCTAATTTTTTTTAACAATATACTATATGCGATAAATTACATTACTCTGATTCTTAATATAAGAACTAGCTGCCTAATTTGAATGGATTAGGAAAACTAGTTAAGTTAGCTGTTTGAAATAAATAAGTATTGTCTTGCCTAAAATATCCTTACCAATCAAGTATATTGATTAGAATTACCATTATTACAAGGATTATCTTGAAAAAAATAGATAAATATGAGAGACAAAATAGATTAAGATATTATATTTAGGACCAAAATAAAAATCAAAGAAGTAGTATATTGCAAATTTTGAATTCTGTATTCTGTCTTATATTTTAATACTCACAATATATATAATTGAATTACTTTTAAACTATATGTATGCACATGCAGAGAGAAATAAGTGTTTGGTTTGAGAAGAACCAGGTGAGGAGAGATTTTAATTGCTTCAATTTAAAATAATGGGATTATAAATATTTAATAAAAATGTGATATAAAATAAAAAAACAATGAAAATAAATTAAAAATTTTAAATATCATTTTAGAAAACATTAATTCATAGCCGAATAAAAGGTTTAATGCATGCAGATGACCATAATAGCTATCTCTTTAAGATGTTAAATTCGTAAATTGATCGAGGGCACCCTTTGTTGATTTTCATTTTCTTGATTTTTTTAACACGATTTATAGGATTATTATTTTTTTATAAGTACAAAATATTCCTATTAGAAATTCCGTTACTGTCAAACACCGTCAAGCACTAAATGTCTTTAGGCTAGATTTAAATATTGATTTTTCATGCTGTGATGCACTATATTTTTCCACTGGACCCAATCTCAATCTCATTAATATTTTTAAAGATTACTACTAATAGAGACTAAGATGCTTTTGTCCCTTGCACGCCCTCTTTACCTTACATCTCCAAATTTGATTCTCTCTCCTTTTTCCTCCTCTTTCTACCATAATCTAAATATTATTGGGTTAAAATAAAAAATATATAGTGGGACAGCTAATTCTTATTACTACATAACCTAGAGGACATTACACATGATAGTGTCTTCTAATATAATATATTACCCATTGAGGTCTACCTAATACTATCTCCGGTTCTAATTATAAAAACTAGTTGACTAATTTGAGAAGATTAAAGAAAGAAGTTAAGTTAGTTATTTGTCATAAATAGATGTTGTCTTTCCTAAAATATTCTTGCTAATCAAGTGTATTGGTTCAAACTATCATTGTTAGAAGAACTATCTTGAAAAAAATATATAAATACTCCTCCGGTCATTAATATAAGACCCATTTAACTAATTTGATTAGATTAAGGAAGTTAGGTAACTTAGTTAATTATAAGAAATGTGACACGTTTTTCCTAAAATACCATAATCATCTTTCTAATATCCCATCTTCCTCTTCTACTTGATTATGGTTGAGAGTATCCATAGGGATAATTTAGAGAAATTTATAAATATGAGAAATGGGTCTTATATTAGGACCAAAACCAACTCAACAATTGGGTCCTATATTAAGGACCGGAGGAGTATTAAAGACAAAGTGGATTGAAGTTTATATTAGAACTAAAATAAAAGTCAAACGAATTCTTATATTAAGGACTGGAGGTGGTGTATGACAGGCAGTGCTGGACTTTAACGAGCTCAAATTAAGTAATTAACACGGCGCAGGAAAATGACAATTACTGATTGGGAAAGAAAAAAAAAAAAGAAGCAGATAATTCACTTAAGAATGAAATTGTCTCCTGGGGAACATATCCATCCAGCAATTAAACAGGCCACCCGCTGAAGCAAGCTGCTGGACTTCCTGGGCTCATAAACAAGGCCCACTAGTATAATAGGCCTCAGTCAGATAACTTAGAACCAAAATAATTGTGGCCCAGAAAAACCATGCATGGCCCAAAAAAAACAGAACAACTGGTTAGTTCAGCCGTTTTGCTAGCTGCCAATTAATTTTTCCTGTCATATAATTAAATTCATGCGAAAAATCCGTATAATATTCCTTCTCCTTTGCTATGTGTTAAAAGAGACCATTTCTTTCGCATTAGAAATCTTACTGTTGGCTTTTGAGACGAAAATCTACACAAGCATGTATATGAACATGAATACCAACTACTGGTACAAGAACAAATAAACTTTCTATAATTGTATAACTTGAGAGATCGAGGATGATATAAAAGAGAGTGAGAGTGTAAGACTACAAAAAAGCTTGTGTTCCTCTCAACCTCTCTCCTACTGCAGAATACTGGGATCCAATTCAAAACCCCTTATTAATTATACATGGGGTGGGGTCTTTGTATGTAAATGGCGAATATAATATTAGTATAATATATATACACACATACAAACCATTTTAAGATGAAATGGGAGGTCAAGCGGCAGCTTTGCGTAATCGTTTGTGAAGTAGAGAACGTGTGTTGTTCCATAGCTTGAGAGCTTCAGATTCGTCATTGGCCAGAGATGAACAGCTACTCTCATTGCAGTCTAAGAAGTACTTCCCACTCACTCCTTCTATTTCTGGGCTCAACGCTACATAACAGGTCGTTGCTGCTCCCTGCAATCACCTACTTTGTATTATATAATGTTTATCTTTCAATTTTCTGGGCCAACAAGTTTACTTTCTATTTGTTTACAAACCTGAGAAGTCGATTTGAGTAACTTGGATGCTATGAAAAACAAGGAATCTGCATGCGTGGAAGATTACATTGGGTAAGTTCATCAGTTTTGGACACAATTCAAATGAATTGCACTTTTTTGCAGAAAATTAAGAACCTGTTATGAGACTCTTGTGAGCTCTCATGATTCCAGTCTTCACAATGCCCGGATGGACCACGTTGATAGTTACTCTTGCATTTCTTGCCTGCGTGTAGTGTCAAACATTTCATTTTCAAACATCATAGCTTTTGGTTTATCTACTACCCAACTAAAAGCTGAGCTTCTACCTCACGAATAATTGATCGATATGAGTTAGAAAGACTTGGTTTTGATTTCTTCTCTTACCTTTAGCTGTTTGGCCATTTCCCTGGCATGCAAAATACTGGACAGTTTTGACAGGGCATACGCATGCGTGCCATTATAGCTGCATTATTGTTGTTGAAAAGGAAAAAGTTAAGCGTCGCAGCTAACCAAATTCCATCAAAATGGGGGATAATTTTGCAGATAATTAAGTTCCTGTGGTGATTACTTTCTTCCTTTAATCATGTCCTTGAATTGAAAAGCTTCTCTTTTGACCCAACTATGGATCATTGAAGACACGTTTATGATTCTTCCTTCAATGCCCGTCTTCTCTGCTGTTTCTGTCATTCTCTCCAATAGCATTTCCGTTAACAAAAAATGTCCTGCATCAAAACAAATTATCGAAAGTTATTTTCCGTTTATTTGGTGCATAATCACCTCAAAAGTTATCGACTTTCTTTATTTGAGTTCTTTTTTCTCTGCTAATTTTCACTTTAGAAACGGGCCACTGAGAGATACTATCGCATGCCCAGTGCTGGGAATTTGTGGACCTTAATAAAGGTTAAATCATTGTCCCCCATCTTATATGAAACCTAAAGAGAAAAGTAAACCAACTTTTTCTTTCTCTCTTTCTTTTAAGGGAGTGCCTAATAAAACAAAGGCTACTGATCAGTTGATCCACACTTGAAGGCTTCAAATCGCTATTAATATTGCACAGTGTTCTTGTATTTACTTTAAGGGCTTTGACTAATTATGCATTTGCTTTAATCTTAATTTACGCTGTCCCCACTTAGAACATAAAAGAAAAAGATAACATCGACCTCTTACGGAAGCACTCCAGCCATAGGATTGTAAATGAAAGAATTGTGTGTACGAACTGATCCTTTTTTCCCTTTCACCCAAGGCATTTGAGCAGCATTGAGATTCTTATTTTCTGGTGAGTCATTAATCCAAAGGACGTAAAACTTAACTATGAAAAGACCAGTGAATAGTACCACCCACACACACAAGCGTGGTGACTGGGGCCCTTTTGTTAGATCAATTCAATGATTCTCTTGACTTTGTTTCCGTGTGCGTGTGCGTGTGCGTTAAGGATTGAAAAGAGGAGTTGGTAACATCGATCTGGACTCATATGCTGCTGAATCGGTGATTGCAAACAAGTAGCAGTGTGCTTTAAATTTCAAGTCAATAGACAGACATGAAAAAGAGACAAGATCTCTGAGAAAGACAACTATACCTAGGTAATTTGTTGCAAATGTCATCTCAATTTTCTCTTCGGAGAACTCCAAGTTTTGTGAGTATATCCCAGCATTGTTTCTGCAGAATTATTGATTTATCAAGAACTCTTTCAGAATGGTAAATATGGGGGTGCGTGTGTGTGTGTGTGTAACCATGAACGTAATAAAGAGAGATGATGAGAAAGTACGCACATGAGGATGTTAAGAGGGAGTTGGAGAGCCAAGAAGTCGGAACAAAATCTCTGGACGGAAGCGAAAGAGCTGAGATCAATCTCAAGCAATATAACCTCAGCATTTGGACTCTCCTTCAGGATATTCTCTCTCACTTCCCTCGCCTTCTTCATGTTCCTCGCACCGATCACTACCCTCACTCCTCTCTTCGCCAACACTCTTGCCGTTTCAGCCCCAATACCAGAAGTCGCCCCTTCAAATATTATTTCAAATCAACACTATATTAATTAAGGTATATATCACACGTGCTTTCATGTATATTTAAGAATATATATATATATATATATATATCTGTCATCTGTGCATATATTACGGTGGGAGAAAAGTTCCTGCGTCGGTCGCAGATGAGACGAAGACGATCGATATCTAATCTCGACCAATGAGAGAAAGTACGCATGTACAAGAGACAAAACCATATCTTTCTGTGCGGCCAAAAGAATCACCACATATATACAATCATACTGAGAAAGAGCTTGAAACTTAATTAATGTCAAAACTGGCTAATAATTCAGCAGATGATAATTCGAGCAACAATCCATTAGAATCCACATAAAGAAAGATGAAAAATGGATGATAAGTCGTTGAGTATGATTAGAATTAGGTGTAAAACTGCTAGAGAGAAGGTATGAGTGGGATTGAATTACCAGTAATGAGAGCAGTGAGACGAGAAGGAAGCGTTGAAGAACAGTGTTCAGTGACTTGCTCAGCTGTGGAATTAGAGCCAAAACCACTTGGGCCAGCGATTCCTGCTAAGTACCTTATTGTCGCCTTCATGGCTCCTTACTTTGCCTGCTTTTTTGAAACCTTTAATCAGAGGAAAGATAGAGAGAGAGAGAGAGAGAGAGAGAGAGCATTTGGTTTGTGAGACTGCAAAGCAAAACTATCCAAAGTTATATACCCAAACTGAGCGCATAAACACTGTAGCTATCATTTAGCCCTTGGACTAACCTAACCTGATAGTTTTAAAACCAATTAACGAAGTTGTTTTGTCGTCATCGAGCTCTTCTCACACTGGTTGAGACCACCTATTTCTCATGGTCCACAAATTATGGGATTTAAACCGACCATCTGAGCTTCATATTTACTGTTACCTTATTTTTCTAGATTTTTACATCTGCCAATATGTTCATCTTTTTTTTTTGGTTCTTTTTTGTGTCTTGATTTCTCATGATTACAGGCTGTCTTTACTAAGTGGCCTACTGCATTTTTTGGTGAGCTGAACACACGGTTATATTTCTTTTTCTTGTTAAAATTTCCAGGTGCATATATAATTATGCTTCTGTACTACGAAAAAAGTGCATAATAATGGTTAATTCAGAGCGAAAAAGAATCATTATATGAAGATTACCACTGAAGTTAAACCCAAGTTCTTACGTGTACATGATGCTTGACGGTAGTGGCCTTCCTTTTTCAATTTGCTTTTGCTTTCCACAAAACTGGTTCTCTGTGTGAAAATATAAATTTGGTTTATCAGATGTGACTTCTTGCGCTTTCATTGTTAATAAAAAATATTATCATCTTACAACCAAAATCTTTGAAATAACCCCTACAACGTGTTTGTGTGTGGCTTGATTAGTTAGTACAACCATACACACACACGCGCGCACGCACACAATATAGAAGTCATCGTTTTATATATTTAAAAAATAAAACACGTGGTGGGGGGAATTCTATGGCTAGATTATATATAACGGAATGCCGAAACTTGAGGGAAAGAACAAAATATATATATATATATATATATATTCCTCGCAGGATTTCATGTGATTACTGACCTGATGTTTGTGCATATAACTTGATCCTGATTTCTTGTTGAAAGTCGGCTTAATTAGGTTCTTCATTTCTCAACAAGCTAAGGTATTTTTGGGATTAACGTACGAAATTAGGATGTGTTAGGGTTTCATGATTGATGCACCAGTTGTAGGAGTATATAATGAATATGCTCCTAGTTTCTTGCTCAAAGGCGGCTTAATTTGATGGTGTTTAATTTACGAATAAGGTTGCTTTAACTTTTTGGGATCAACGAAATCCAAATGCAATTAATTAATTAACCGGCAATTCTGGCAAAGTAGTGTAGCCCACTCGTTGACTTAATGAGATGACACTTGGCCACGTACGCCATTCCTTCATCTTCGCTAATATAATGTTTAGCTTAGTGGCAGTGAGATGGACCATTGACCTGGCCATTCGGGGGCCACCATTAATTTGTATGGATGTTCTTGTTTTTGGGAAATTAAAGGGAAAAAAGGGTTTAAATGATTATTTTAATTAAAAATTTAGATGAGGAGAGTCTGAAGTCTCATTATAATCACGAATGAAGATCCTAGTATCTATGTTGGTAGTGGGAATTTAAATTCCCATTCTTACAATTAAAGTAAAACATGATTGAATGACAACGTTGTTATTAATTGGATTAAGTTTTATTAGTTGTTAAGGATTACAAATATATAGGTGCATATTTAGTGAAGTAGGGGGTGGCTAATTAAAGTATCCGGGGGCCATGCATGGGGTGATGAGTATGAATGTAGCCCGAACACGTGTGGTTCTAGAAATATGAATGATGATGGCATGCAATGTAAGGTTTGTGGATTTGAAATCTGGGGAGAGAGAGAAGGGAAGCGGTTAAAAGAGACAGAGACACGGGTGTTGCAGACAAAGATGCTTTTGGTGCGTGCATAGCCTGCCATTCGCCCTCTTTCTTTTGTCCCCATCCACATCCCATCTCTTCTTTCCTTCCTTTCCCATCACCGTCTAAATTTGAATATCACTCACACACCCTATACTTGGAATTGATGCCTCATTTTTATTCGTATATCCATCCGTTTTATCGCCTCCCCTCTTTCATGCAACAGTCTGAGCTTTTCACAACACACACCACATATATATATATATATACTTAACCCTTATCGACTGCTCGTCCTACTTAACCACATCTCGAGACGTGGGACGCAACACTCCAAGGAGTTACGCCGTCCGTATGATCCTTGCACCCCGATAGTCACGTTGTCACGTGAAAGACGCCTATTTCCTGGATATCGGATGTATCTAAAAAAATACTTTCATCAAATATATGTATACAACTATACATACACTATCTCCAATACGTAATATAAAAACTAGTTAGGGATTCAATTTGATCTTAAATATAAGATTTTGATTCATTTTGTCACCCATAGTGTTATATTTTTTCTCCCAAGTAGTCTCTATAGTGATTGTATATATTAAAAGTTTATCAAAAGATAATTTTGATGCATATGATTCATAAAGATATTTTTAAAAAGATAACAAGATTAATTTTTAATTTTTATAAATTGACTGTCCAACTCTTATATTTATTCTCGGGAATAGTATAAGGGGTCAAAGGAATTGAGAGCAGTAGAACGTCACAGTAGGTTTGTGCGTGTGAGGGTCCCATTGTGTTACCTAGCTCGGCGACACCTTCTCATCAACCTCCCACCGCCACTCACCCACCTTTCTCCTTCTCACTTCCCACGTCTTGTATCTTCTTCTTTCTTACTTCTTCCCATCATATATGAATGCATATATATATATATATATATGGTTTAGTGAGGGAGGGAGAAACATGCTTAAGCTTGTACCACACAAAAGGTCTTTGCACCCATTAAAGCTCGGAATTTTCAGAATTTATGGCATTCATTATATGGTGTCATTTCGTCTTCTACTCCCTTTTTTTTTTTTTGTAAATTTAAGTTTCGTTGCCCCGATTGATTAATTAACCAAAAAAATCATGTGTTTTATCTTTTCCACCTTTGTTCACCCACCACGTTATACTATTACATAGTGCAGATAAAGTACGCGAAATAGTGGCTCTTTTTAATTTGTTAGATGGGGAAAAAAACGGAAAACAAAAGCTTTATTTAATATTCTCGTGTAGCCAGAAATCTCATCTTACCAATGGGGGTTGGATCTAATAGAAGGAGCTAGTCACTTACAACGTAACGAATCAAGATTCGAATCCCTGTAAGAAGAGGTACCTACATTTAGTACCTGACAGTGCCTCGAATAGGATTGCTTCTAATAAGAGAATACTTATATTTTAGCCAAAAAAAAAAAAAGAAATCTCATCTTGACTTCTCCCATCCCTAAGCAATTACCAGCACCTAACTAGTTGCACTATTAAAAGTTATACATCTAAATATCAAATTTTAAACCAAAGTAGATATCCGCATATTTATGAATTAGCCTCTGAAAAATACAGGTTCATGACGGAAACTGGTATGAGCATGGAGGGCCCTGGTGTCGCAACCATGTCCCCTGAATTAGCCAAAAAATTCTACCCGGAGGGATGCCACATTAAACCACCAAAGCCGGTAAGAATGTGAATTTACCGACATGCCCTCCATTTTTTCTCCGCTCTTCAATCACGTCGCCTCCGTCCTGGGTCATCCATCCCACGCACGAAGCGAAAACTCATCATTACTTGGAAGAAAGGCAGTGGTTATTTGTGCTATTTTGATCCGTGCCGCTCACATGTGCCATACGCCAATCATATGGCGACACATGTGCGGCATCCTGGTGTGGGGACCCAGCCACACGAGCCAATCACGCCATAAGTGGGACTGTGGGGTCCAGCCGATGCTCGCTCGTTTACATTCTTTCGTTATAAAATTAATCCACACAAAAGATATCATTAAGCTCCAGATAATTTATATTATTAAGCAGTTGACAACAACCATCGTTTACCACTTCTCTTTAAAAAAAAAAAAAGAAAAGAAAAGAAAAGAAAAAATCCCAACGTTTGTTGGGGACTATCTTTTGTGCGGTGAGATTTTGAAGAAAAGGTTGTTTGTCTCTATCTACACGTATAAAATGTAACCAAGAAGAAAAAGAAAACACAGTGGCACGCACGTAATCAAAGGGGTGGAATTGTTAAATGTGGGGTGTCATTTTTGTAGTGGATAGAAATAGAGAGAGAGAGAGAGGACTAGGAGCCGGGCTTGCTTGAAGAAAATGGAGCATCTATACCCCCGCAATAGCAACATGTGAATAAAATAATAATTAAAGAATAATTAACAATTAGTTGTTCAAAGCCATTATGATTACATGATGTGCGGGTTTGAAACATTTTGGGTGGTGGTGAAAGCAGTCGTGCGGAATCATCGAACAACATTATTCTAAGACAATATTATGTGTTTGCCCTTTGTTCGGATTGGGATCTTCTTCTCTCTCTGTTTTTTTTTTTTCTCTGAGTGTGAATGGTGCCTGTGGCGATCGCCATGGCCTTCATTCTTCGTCTGTTTTGGAGATGCAGAACCAAGGCCATACATCGTTTTCATTGTTTAACAATATTTAGATCTCTTTCACAGATTTCTCCGCCGCCATGCCTATAAGCTGAATCTGAAAAGGGTGCAAGGCTGGGGGAATCTTTCTCGATTGTCGCTCTTTTGTTATGATATACTAGTAATGCCGATCATCAATACTTTAATTCATGCTTGGCTGTGATGGCACCAGGAGGCACAATAAACCTTTCTTATACCCACGGCTATCATTCTATTGAAAGTCAGCTGCTAACTAAATACTCCTTCAGTCTTTAATATAGGACCTAATTGTTGAGTTGGTTTTGGTCCTAAATATAAGACCCATTATTATATTTATTAATTTTCTCTAAATTATCCCTATGGATACTCCTTCAACCATAATCAAGTAAAAAAGGGAGAATGGGTATTAAGAAAGATAATTATAGTGTTTTAGGAAAATTGTGTCAAATTTTTTATAATCAACTAACTTACCTAACTTCCTTAATCTAATCAAATTAGTTAAATGGGTCTTGTATCAAGGATTAAAGGAATATAAATACTCCTCCGGTCCTAATTATAAGACCCAATTGACTTATTTGAGGAAATTAAGGAAGTAAGTTAAGTTGGTTATTTATAATAAATAAGTGTTGTCATTCCTAAAATATCCTTACTAATTAAGTATATTGGCTAAAACTATCATTATTAGAAGGATTATCTTGGAAAAAAATGCATAAATATAAGAGACAAAATGGATTGGGTCTTATAATTAGAACCAAATAAAAAGTCAAATTGGGTCTTATAATAAGGACCGGAGGAGTATTTCTTTCAGTCAGTATTGAAATCTTGTCTTGACGCGTTATGGGATTCACCCATTCGGCTAGTCATTGGAATTATTAACAAGAAATTCACTTTAAAAAAAAGGAGTAATACTTTCGGTCTGTGTTGGTTGTCTTCATAGACCTAATGAATAAGTAAAGCAGGAAAGAAACAACTAGGAACCTCATAATTGTACCCAAAAAAACCCCGAGGAACCTCATAAAAATTAACATCAAATGAAGAGTGCCGAACGGGGTTAGCCCAACAATGTACTTCCCCTGAACAGTGCCGAACGCCTCTGGGTTTTTTGAGCCCAATGTGATAGTTAGTGGCCCAATATAGGCTGGGCTTTCAAACCTCCGGTGATCCGTTGAAACCCTAACCTCATATTTGATCTCGCGGGGCCGATGTGCCCCCCCGTATCGACTATAAATTCCACCCCCGAACCCTAATCAGCCATCTTGCATCCCCAGCTCCCAGTTTTATGGCTGTATCGCGTCTGGAGCGGCCGAGTCGTAGCTGTGGCGGTGTGCTACACGTTGAGGAGTCTTCTCTCCCCATTTATTTGTTTGTTATATTCAGTCATTCGCGGTAGTCGTTTAGCGAGTTAGGTTTTCTGATGAACAAAAGAATGAATCCCCATGAGGAAGATCACCCAAATTGATAGGAAGTGCCGTATGACACTCCAAACAGCAGCGATTGCATCCCGATTCCCAATTTTCTCATCCGCCGATTTCATTCCCCATCCTGACTCCTTCCCCTCCGGGAACGGCGTCTTTTTGGGGTTTTTGAACGGCCGGGATCATTGTGACTTCGGTGACTCGCTGTGTGTGTGATTTGAAGCGGGACTCTGAGGGTTTTCTCGGTTAATTTTTTAGACATTTGATTTTATCTAAGTTAGGTCCAATGCCACGTCTCCGATAGCCATCTGAGCTGTGACCGGCGATGCTATGATTGGACCAAGAACAAGATTTTCGTTTCGCATGTTGATAGGAACCTGTGGATCCCCTTTTCAATGGATCCATGGAGCCGGTTTCTGCGATTACATATATTCCTTCGGGTTCTTTTTAATTTAATGGTCATTTTGGATATGAATGTCTTGAAGCCGATGAGGACCAAGTCAAATTTGGAATTACCGTCTGAACAATTTACCCTGATGTGAAATTTCTGGCTGACTGAGGCTTCGCACTGCAATCGTATTTTTCTGCTGGTCAAACATGTATTTTGATGGCGTCTCTCTCTCTCTCTCTATCTCGTATCATTTGCTGTCATCTTGGTTCGCTCCTCACCCCTATAATTATCATTTCTTCTTTTTCGAACATCGACGTTCCAATGTTTGCAATAGACTCTCCTTCCTGGCTCAGGGATCATCATACTCGGGGCATCTCATCTGCCTCTTCGGCCTTGCGTGGGTTCGGGAGCAGGCAGCAACTAAAATCTCAAAATCCAAAGAACAAAAAGCGATTGCAGAGGATTTATATGGTATCTATTTTTATGACCTTGAAAATAAAAAAAATAAAAAAACGCAGAACAAAACGGTACATACATAGAGTAATATACTAAAAACCTATCAATTAATTCACAAGTACCTATAAAACTGAAGTAATAAATGTGCCATAAATTTTAATATCATTTTAATTTGTATCCTCTTGTTATCCTCATTAAATGGACATGTACAGAAAAATATTTAATTTAATATATGCCATGATTTTATAAAAAGGACTAAATTTGTTCTTTAGAAGGACTTCTATCAAAAGGACTATAGGGAGTACATAACTACAGTGTAGATAATAAGCTGATTAATAGTTCTAATACTGGTCAGAATTTTTTTCTTTTAAAAAGAAGAAAAGTGAAATTGTGATGATAGGAGAACAATCGAAATATTTGTAATATAAAGTAACGAAATAGATTTTTCGCCCACTCAGGCATGTTAATTGGTATTGTTAATAGCTTATCATAAATCGATTATTATGAGACTTGTTAAACTAAAGAACATTCTTACGTTGTCGCATAATGCTATTCATCACTTTTATGATGAAAAATGTTAATTTCCCAATCGTTGCATCCATTTCTTTGAGATGGCAAAAGGTTAAAAGACACTTGGGGAATCAGTTTTGGTACTTATCACTTTGATAAACATAATAAATTTATCAGATATGTATATGGTTCATATTTTATTTAGATAGTCTGGATCTTCAAAATAATTATTTTAATATATATAGATCTAAAATAAGAACAATATCTTAATTATCATTCTTTCAAAAAATAATTTTTTTATTTAAAAATAATTAATTAAAAATTTTAAATATGAATTATTTAAATCAGATATAAACAGTTCAGACGTGATAAACTGCTAATTAAATCAAATAATCAAACCATGTTCATTTTCATAGCAATAGATCTGGGAAATGATTATTTAATATTCCAAAAGACACAGGGCGGTCGCGTCCGCAGAAGCGGAACACTTGACTCACTATTCTTCGGTATTTCAACTCTGTCGAAACTCGAACGTGCCTGCCAGTCTTTTCCTTCCCTTTCTATCTCGAGGCCTCATTTGACTGGTGAAATGAAACACGGGGGAACAAAATAGAAAGAAATTGAATGAAAAGAAAATGAGGGGTTAAACTGCAAAAAGTTAGATAAAAAAGATTAATAATACGAAGTAGTTATTATTAAGTACTCATTCGATTCTTAATATATGACCTAATTATTGAGTTGATTTTGATCTTAAATATAATACCCATTTTTCTTATTTATTAATTTTCTCTAAATTATCCCTATAAATACTTCCTTACCCATAATCAAGTAGAAGAAGGAGAGCAAGACCTAACTTACCTAATTTTCTTAATTTAATCAAATTAGTTAAATGAGTCTTATATTAAGTAATGATTATAACAGCATAATGAACATTTCACGTTTCAATTGTTGTATGCTGGGAAGGAATTCCGCTGAGTTGTATCTAAACGGGTTGTTAATCTTTCCCTTGATGCTGTACTCAGCGCACATCAGTAGCTAGGAAAAATGAAATTTACTAAAGTTATGGATTTGGACAAGCAAAAAAGATAAAAAAGATTATATAATAATATTTCAATTATTTGAATTTGATTAAGTAATGACATAAAATGATTAAAAAAACTGAAGATATTACCAACAATTGACAAATAAAATAAACAAATTTATAACATGTTATATTATCTATAAAATATCATTACTATGATTTTTTAAAAATTCACATAATATAATTTTGAAATTAAAAAAACGTTACTGTAAATAAATGAGATTGGTTGTTGGCAAAAAAGAAAAAAAGACGATTGTTTTTGGGTTTTGGAGTAGAGCTGCAAGCAAATACTACCTCCGGTCCTTAATATAAGACTCCGTTTGACTTTTTGTTTGGTCCTAATTATAAGACCCCAATCCATTTTGTCTTTCAAATTTATGCATTTTTTTCCAAGATAGTCCTTCTAATAATGATAGTTCTAGCCAATACACTTAATTAGCAAGGATATTTTAGGAATGAAAATACTTATTTATTACAAATAACTAACTTAACTTACTTCCTTAATCTCCTCAAATAAGTCAACTGGGTCTTATAATTAGGACTGGAGGTAGTATTAGGTAAAATGACTTTGGTTTCGAACATATGCTGCGGAAGCCCAATAGTGTTGGATCTCTATATAAGTTTTATTGCCCTCGTTGGCCCAAAAAAGAAAACAGAGAGAGGTTTTATTGCGCGCTCCTGGAACCTCCTAAACTGTTCAGCGTCCTATTATATCTCTATTCTGCAGATTTTTTTTGGACCTGACCTTTCCAGGTTCAGGCTTCTCTACTTTAATTGTTTTGGGTACGGATATGATAATAGATGAAACTCGAGACGTTGGCCCAAAAAAGGGGTGTGACTACTGACTACAGACAAAGGCCCGATGACGAGGCCCAAATATATAGTGGTTGTCGCTCTCGCGGGACTCGTCGACCCGGTGCCGCCAAACTCGTTATTCGGCCTGGAGATTGTAGTTGGAGCTGCGTAACCGGTGTACTAACTTGCTGTAGAGTACGGCTATTTTCGAGATCCGATATTGTCTTCTTCACTGGCAAACGTACTCGCAGTGCAGCAGTTCTAGCTCGGTTTTCCCTTTTGATTTCTAGGGTTCTTTTTTTCTTGAAGTTCTTGCCATGTCTTCCCCTGCGCATTTCGATGATGTAAGTTCTTGATTTTTCTAGCCATTACTCTTTCTTGACCTTATTCGCTGTAGAACCTAAATTGTGTTTTTGCCAACACTAGGAATTTGATTTTGAAGGCGGATTATCTGGAAGGCATTCGGGTTAACTTTCTTTCTCTATCAATTGCTACTGTATTGCATGTTATTGAATAGCCTGAGTTTATCACTGTTCGGAAATATAGGTAATAAGAGGTCTTCGCCAGACTATGACGATGAAGATTATGACGGTGATCCTTTTTCATCGAAGAAGGTATTCCTTGGTCCTTCCTCCTCTATCCGAGTTTACTAATTTATGTAGTGTTGAATCTGTAATGCATTGCTTGGAGGTTGCTACTGTGTGTGTGTGTGTTTTTTTTAATTCGAATTTGAGCCATTTTTATTTCACATTTAGGCATGTGTAGTGGTGATATCGGTTCAATTTGGGAGTCATACTTACTCCTTTTTTGCACACACATGTGCGTTCATATGTGATATATATATATATATATATATATATATATGTATATATAACCAACTCGTAGATGCGCTATCTAGATGGTTGGGTTTCTTTATTTGCTTATGTATGGGTGAGGTGCATCGATAACATGTATATGATGAGCACAGCTTTTTATTTTTGTCCAGTTTAAGCTTAAAGGTTTGTTGTTCCCTATGCAGATTAAATCTAAAGCTGAAGAAGCTGCTCCTGGTGTAACAACAGGAATGATTTTGTCCCTTCGTGAGAGGTATTTCACATTATAATTGGTGTGAAATTCATGTTTCACTAACATTTCAGTGGTTAAGTTTATTCTGGGACTTATTTTTTGGCAGTCTTCAGAACTGTAAGGATACGCTTGCAACATGCCAAGTACGTTTTCCTTTTAAGAAGTGAGGCAATATGTTTTTCATTTTCTTGTTTTCTTGATTACCCCCTTTCATTTCCCCGCTTTTGTACGATTTAGTTTTTGTTGTTAAGAGAAGTGAACTTTAGTCATTTGATCTTTTTGTTGGATTTATGATCACTATTTGATACTCAATGTCTGTAGTCTTTGAATGGTAACACTAACCTTCCTTTAATAGGCTTGACTGACTTGCATTGCTGGTTCTCACCTTGGTTGAAGTTTGATGCATCATAATCATTTCTTAGGTTTCATTGTATCTTTTCCTTCTAACTTTTTCCCGACCTTTGTGATGTTTTACAGAATGATCTTGAGGCTGCAAAAGCTGAGATTCAAAAGTGGCGTTCTTCTTTTGAAAATGAACCTTTTATACCTGGTGGGACCACTCCTGGTGAGTTTGTATTGGGTGCTTACTAAATGAGACGTGATTGCATTTCACATGCCCTTCAAAGCTTTGGCATACGGGACAATCTCTTTTTGGTATTTGTTTACTCCTTTTAATTGTGAACCTGAACAATCATTTCATCTTTTTTTCCTGCTTTAGAACCCAAATTGGTGATTAATTATCTTCAAACCTTAAAATCGTCTGAAGAGTCATTTAGAGAGCAGGTTAGGAGTCCAATCTTCCGATTTTTGCTTTGAAGAGATCTTCATTCATTGACATGGTTTCATCGAGACCCCTTACGTTTTGTTATCAGCTTGAGAAAGCAAAGAAAAAGGAAGCTGCATTCATCGTAACATTTGCAAAACGTGAACAAGAGATAGCAGAGTTGAAGGTAAAGTTTAGAAAAGGATTCGATTCTGCATGCTATTGACATTAGTCTTATCTAGATATTAATGCTCTTTTCTGCTTGCATTTGACCTATGTTGATAATTCATGTTCCTAATTTGTTTTTTTTCCTCCTTCTTGTTATACCTATCTAAACTTTGAACTTTTACAGTCTGCTGTCCGGGATCTAAAAGCTCAACTCAAGCCACCATCAATGCAGGTTGTATATGATTTGTACAGACACATTTACGTATATCTATGTCAATTTGTCTGCTGATTAGTCATCTTTGTGAATTGATATGAGGAGTAAATTGTTATTGCTCTTTTCATGGATAATTTCGTGAGTGAAGTTAATCCTCAAACTTTTATTTCTTTTATAGTGGTTTTATTTTGCCTGGTATTTAACTTGCAGGCGAGAAGGTTGTTGCTAGATCCTGCTGTTCATGAAGAGTTCACACGTTTAAAGGTTTGTGATTTTAGTTGATACTACGTTGCCTCAAATTATGTCTGCTATCTCTCTGTCTCTGGAAAGGGGCAGAGGAAGTTTGAAGAGAACAATTTGTTCAAATATTTGATTGTTGATATAGCATAATGGTGCTGAGCACTCCATATAGCTGACCTCACTTAGTGAAATAAGTCTTTTTATTGTTGTTGTTGATGTTGTTGTTGTTTGTCTCTGTCTCTCCTCCCTTGGATGTGGACACGCCTAAAAATGCCTAAAATTTAAATCTCAAAAAACATTTTGTCCTTGAAACATATTTTTCAAGTTCTACTACACAATTATCTCGTTGGCGTGCGGTGTTCTTCTGTTTACATGGTAGCATTTGTTAATCCCTTGCTATTAATGGTAAATTGTCAAGCTTCGTGGGCGTTATTATAAGAATACAATGTTTTGAACTTTTATTACATGTTCAATTGTTTCAAAAGATAAACTGTTTTCACTTCTTACATATTTGAACAATTTTTTGCTTTTGATGACAGAATTTAGTTGAGGAGAAGGACAAAAAGGTGAAGGAATTGCAAGATAACATAGCCGCTGTAAATTTTACTCCCCAGAGCAAGATGGGGAAGATGCTGATGGCTAAATGTAGAACGCTGCAGGAGGAAAATGAGGAAATTGGGAATCAGGCTTCTGAAGGAAAGGTGATGCTTCTTCTTGTCTCTATGTTTTTTTTTTGGCCAATTATATTTGAATCTTGGACTTCCTTTTCCTGTTTCTTCCCATTCATTTATGTGTTCATTCGGTTCCAAAGATTTGGCTTTGGATAGGGCTCAATAGCGT
This sequence comes from Neltuma alba, assembly GCF_004799145.2. Lineage (NCBI taxonomy): Eukaryota > Viridiplantae > Streptophyta > Magnoliopsida > Fabales > Fabaceae > Neltuma > Neltuma alba. Next base: position 22,313 of record NW_021637733.1, read on the forward strand.
CGTGGGATCCATGTAGCCGACTCCACTTAGTGGGATAAGGCTTTGTTATTGTAGTTGTTTTCTTTTCATTCGGTTGTTAGATGTGGTGGGAATAAAATACACCGTAGGTTATTTTCTGAAATGAGATATATCTGAACTGCCTGGGTGCTATCACCAGTGCACGTTCAGCTTATTAGAATGTTGAGCGCATAATATTCTATTCCTAGAAGTAATGTGGCACAGAAGCTATGGGGACGCCATTATGCTATGTTGATTGTCTAATGCATCTTACTGTATTGATAAATTGACTGATATGATATCTTTTTCTCTCTTTGGGTCTCCAGATGCATGAATTAGCTCTGAAACTCGCATTGCAGAAATCCCAGAATGCTGAGCTCAGAAGTCAATTTGAAGGTGGGTTTGAACAAAATCTTGAACGACCATCTCAATGACAACTAATTTGCTGCCTCACTCACCTCATGTTTATGCATTTAATGCTTGAGTGCTTTTATAATCACTTGATTCTTTCCCTGTATAATGCATGGAATAAATATCATAGATATTTTTTTTTACTAAAAAAATATTGATTTGAACAAATTTTGGGTGAAAAATTCGAATAGTAAAAAGTGGGGATAGGATATGGCGATGACAATGGAATAGAGGTACAACATCCATTATGAGATACATTTTTACGGCTTATGAATAGTGTAGTTTGTTATACTTTTATATTTCAAGTTGACCATGTGATTATATTTATTTTGCGACTTGGATGTATATAATCAATTCTATCATTGTGTGCGCATAATCAAGCATTTGATGTTGTCATGCCTAAGAAAAAAGCATTTGATGCAGTACCATACTCGATGACTTTCAGGTTGGAAGTTTTCCTATATATTGTTTTCCCATATGTTGACAGTTTTAAATAACAATGATGCTTTTAACGTGATTACAGGGTTGCAGAAGCATATGGAGGTGCTGACAAACGATGTAGAAAGATCCAATGAAATGGTGCTCACTGATCCTATTCCTCTCCATCAAGCTTTATGTTATTCTTACGAATTAGGTCTAGGCATAGTTTCTTATATTTTTAACATAAAGTATTCTAATAAAATTATGACTGTGTAAATATTATTTTAAATCTAATTATACGGTGTTGGGTTGAAAAATTATGAACTCACCTATACAAATTATATATATCATATTACTCTACTATTAAAAAGATTCTATGTCTAATATCTTAATTGTGAAACTTGATAGTAAAATACGAGGAAACACTGTTATATTCTATGCCTATACTGGTAATAGTGTTCTTGTTCTTTGAAAATACAGCGGGATGGGAAAGATTTATCTCGACTCTTGATCCAGGAAAAAAAAATTGGAATGGTTCTCAAAGGTCTTTTTATAATATTTATATTACATTACTCTCCTGAGGGAGCATTTGGGAGTGGCTTAATTACTCTCATTGTAATATGGGTTAAATAAAGTATTGCTAAATCTAGTCATATTTTTGGAAAATTATTGTGAATATATCCTTTACTTTTTAAAATTTTTTTTATTAAATTAAAATATCATTTTTCAAAATTGATGGTATGTTTTTTGGCTCAAATAACTTAATTATATTTCTATAAGGAAACGCGGTTACATTATTGGAGTTATGTAAGTGAGGAGGGGAACTCACCCGAATAATCTATGTTCTGGGGTTTTGGTTTGCTGATGAATGCGTTGAAATGCAGGTGCATATGTTGCAAGATAAAATGGAGGAGAAGGATGCGGAAATTCGGAGGATGGAACAAGAGCTACAAGAGAAGAGCTTAACGGTAGAAGAGGATCATAGAAGAGATGCCCCACCTCAAGAGGTGAACGTATCTGGAGAAGCTATTGTCAATTAATCAGCTGTCAAACTTTGAGTACTCTGTAAAAACTTGTATTTTTAAATGAAAACATTCATTTATCTCTAATCATTAACATAACTCGTTATTAACATAATATATACAATTTACTACTAATAAAAAAAATCTATAATAAGTTGTGATCTTTACACGTGAATAATATGATTTCTTTAAGGCCTCATCTTGTGGGGAAAAATATATATAATTATGATTATAAACAAGTCGATTAATGGTCCACATGGGTGCATAATATGAGATTTTGGAAACTGACGATGGATTGAAGGCCTCAAAGATTGGAATTTTTTTTTTTTTTGGGTGCGGTGATTTTCAAAGTTTGCATGCTCTAGCTTCTTGTGAAATCTCTTGCAAATTATCGTGGGTATTGATGATTACTATATGATATAGGGTCTATTTAGATAGTTCATAAATAGTTTTTTAATTAGTGAAAAGAATTTTATCTCAATTTATTTTTAAACGTTTTTACAAACAGATCCATGATTTGGTTAGTAGGGAATGGGCTTACTTGGGTGCGATGCCCTGCACCGGGGGTGTATGCAGAGAGTGACACAAGTGGAAGTGGGAGGAAGTCACACGTAGGGTGGGGCCGATGTTTCCAGAGTCCTTTTTTTTTTTTTTTGACCAGCGATGTTTCCAGAGTCCTTTGGAACTTGGACTCCTCTCTCTCTTCCCTCTGACATAATTAATGGCCACCGCACCCTATTCGGACTTGGTCGTGTTGGGTTTATCCTCCCCCACGCCACGCACACCTGATACCACCGCGTTTAACGTCATTATAATTCACTTCATATATTTATTATACATGTGACTCAAACAAACATTTATTATTATCCATGCTCGTACACCTTTGCTTCTCTGGCTCTCTCACCTTTTCCCCCTTTAATTTGCTCATTATTTTACTATTCTCCCTCTCTTATTCGACAACAAGTTTGGAAAAAAAATAGTAATATAGTAAACCAAAAAAAAAAGTAATATTTTTGTTCCGAAATTATCTGAGCAAATTAAATATGTTGCGGGAATTATATATAAACGTTTTATTTGCCATTTATCATGAGCATGGTATTTTTGTAAACCCCAATTAAAGTACACGTAACTACTCATTCGGGAATTTTATTTTTTCATCTACAAAATATTCGGCCCGGAGTTTGAACCATTCAATTACTGGATCGCTTTTGATATTCATAAATTAATTAACGAATCCATCCCCTAGCACGTGATGAATAAATATTTGATCCTATAATATAAGATATTCATGTCTTTCTAATCAGCGATCAGGCTGATCTCCGTTTTCTTTCCTCTAAAGACAGACAGACAAACAAACACAAGTGTTATAAAAAAAATAATTGAAATTATTTATAATTCTAAACTACGATTCATTTTTTATCATACAAATATACCTTCATAAAATAATTGATGCCAGACATTAATACGAATAATTCATAATTAATTCAGGTTATTACCGGCTAATGCGGAATACGTAATTAAGTACAGAATACTGTAGCTCTCTCTCTCTCTCTCTCTCTCTCTCTCTCTGAAGCTAGTAGTTTCTCTAATCGCCTGGCCTACTTATTCATGTAAACTCTCCCTTTACCCATCCTTAAATCCAGAGCTACAGGGAGCTTCCCAAGACTCTCTCCATGGCGCCTATCATCCGCAAGAACGGTGGCCTACAAGAAAAGGGCCTCTTCCATGAAAGTTCATCATCCTCCATAAAGCTCGAAGCATCAACCTTCCTCGCCAATGGCCACCCTATTCTTAACCAAGTCCCGCCAAACATCACAGCAACCCCGGCCAACGACGTTGCCAACGTCGGTTGCTTTGTTGGCTTCGACGCCGACCAGCCCACCCACCGCCACGTGGTTCCCATCGGAAAACTCAGTGGGATCAGGTTCATGAGCATTTTCAAATTCAAGTTATGGTGGAGCACCCATTGGGCCGGAACTAAGGGGAGCGATGTGGAAAACGAAACCCAAATGATGATGCTGGAGAATTGTAATCACTTGGGTCGTCCCTATGTCCTCCTCCTTCCCCTCATCGAAGGGCCCTTCAGAGCTTCTCTGCAACCTGGTCTCGACGATTACGTGGACATTTGCCTGGAGAGTGGCTCCACGCGGGTCTCTGGTTCTACCTTCAGAAGCTGTCTGTACATCCACGCGGGAGATGATCCTTATAACTTAATGAAGGAAGCCATGAAAGTGATAAGAGACCATCTGGGAACATTCAAGCTTCTGGAAGAGAAAAGCCCTCCAGGAATAGTGGAGAAGTTCGGATGGTGCACTTGGGACGCGTTTTATCTGAAGGTGGATCCAAAAGGAGTCCGGGAAGGTGTGAGAGGCCTGGCGGACGGTGGGTGCCCTCCAGGTTTCGTCATAATCGACGACGGCTGGCAAAGCTTCTGCCACGACAACGAAGCCGTCGGCGATAGCGGAAGCTTGGATTGTTCAATACCAGGAGAGCAAATGCTTAATAGGCTTACGAGTTTCGAAGAGAATAGCAAGTTTAAGGAGTACCGTAGCAGGAAGGGTCCTTCGGAGAGAGGGCTGGGGGCCCTTGTGAGAGACCTGAAGGAGGAGTTTAAGAGCTTGGGGGACGTGTATGTTTGGCACGCGTTTTGTGGATATTGGGGTGGGCTTAGGCCCAATGTGCCAGGGCTGCCGGAGGCCCGGGTGGTGGTGCCGAAGCTGTCGGAGGGAGCGGAGAAGCTGATGAGGGATCTGGCGGTGGACAAGATATTGGAAGTCGGGGTAGGATTGGTGCCGCCGGAAGATGCTCACAAATTGTATGACGGACTCCATTCTCACCTGCAGTCTGTGGGTATTGACGGCGTCAAGATTGATGTCACCCAGGTAAGTTTTCTCCAAAATTCCTCCTCCGGTTAGATTTATTATTATTTTTATTTTTATTTATTAATATATGAAAATGCATTACTGTTTAATTTTAGTTGAAAGTCAAATCTATAGTTATAGCTAGTTCTAAACTTACAAGTAATCAATCAACAGTCAATTACGTAACCGGGGCGGAATAGTACTCCCGGGCCAGTTTTGAAGTTTATGATGGAAGTTAATGGCTAATTACGAAATTATTAGATAATTCAAAATAATCGAGTTGTATTCTCCCCCCCCCCTTTATCTCTCGATTTTTGTTAAAATAAATGTTGTTGGCGGTGGAAGATGGATAATTTTATTTCTGACGTACATTTTAAGGAGGCTTTTGGATTGTGCCTGTGGAATGAGTATGCAGAGAGCCAGAGACCAAGGACGCCGTCAGATTGAGGGGGTGAAGAGTGAGCTAAATAAATCATAATTAGCGTGTAAGGGAATTTTTTTCCACAAGGATAACAATATTAAACAATTGAAGATCTAAGGATAAACACTAGGTTTAACAATGCACAGTGACGTGAGATAGAGCGAGAGGGGAGGGTAAAAATATACCCTGCACACAGCGGTCAATCATTCTTTATTATAACTTTAACTTCCAACGAATACCCTGGCAGTATAACTATACTGCAATTCCAAGTAATTTGATTTTGATCCAAAGCTGGTTTCTTGTCACTTGTCATTCTCAAGTGCCTCGTCGAGAGTGATTAAAAATAAAAATTCGGCTACTTCATATCGGGTAGATCATAGATGAAATGGGATTATATATGAGTGTTTTATTTTTCCTTAAATGTAGTAACGAAGCAGAAACCACAAATTAAAGTATTCAAACAGTAACCATCCTTGCAAGGGAATTGAAGAATGATTCAGTAGTTCACTTATGGACATAAGTGAACAAGAATCGAGGAAAAAAAAGTTTAGAAAAACGGAAGCATAATGATTCTTCTGATCCTTGTTGGTCATATGCCAATCTCATCGATGTATCATAGCTCTGCTAATTTAGCTTTGATTGTTGATGATGCGGCAGATTCTGGAGATGCTATCAGAGGAATATGGGGGTCGCGTAGAACTCTCCAAAGCTTATTACAAAGCCCTCTCTGATTCAGTGAAGAAGCACTTCAAAGGCAACGGCGTCATCTCCAGCATGCAGCAATGCAACGACTTCATGTTCCTTGGCACCCAAACCATCTCTCTCGGCCGAGTCGGTACGTCCTTCCCAACGACCTCAACTCGCCATTCCCTATCTCTTTTCAACCCAACATTAAAATCGAGCTACCCCATTGTGTTTGCAGGTGATGATTTTTGGTGCACCGACCCTGCGGGAGATCCAAACGGCACGTTCTGGCTTCAAGGATGTCACATGGTGCACTGTGCCTATAACAGCTTGTGGATGGGAAATTTCATCCACCCTGATTGGGACATGTTCCAGTCCGATCACCCTTGTGCTGAATTCCATGCCGCTTCACGAGCCATCTCCGGCGGTCCTGTTTATGTCAGCGACTCTGTTGGCAGACACAACTTCAAGCTCCTCCACAAGCTCGTCCTCCCTGACGGCTCCATTCTCCGGTGCCAACACTACGCCCTCCCCACTAGAGACTGCTTGTTTCAGGACCCTCTTCATGATGGAAAAACCATGCTCAAAATCTGGAACCTCAACAAAGTAAGCACATTTACATCTCCATGCATTATAACTCTCTCTGTTTTCAGTGTAAATCTTGCATTAATACTTGGTTTTTTGGGTTCTGTGATCACAGTATACTGGGGTTTTGGGGGCGTTTAATTGCCAAGGAGGAGGATGGTGCCGTGTTACTAGGAGGAACAGAAGCGCGAGCGAGTGTTCAAAGAGGGTGAGTTGCTTTGCGAGTCCTGAGGAGGTTGAATGGAGCAAGGGGATGAGTCCGATATGCGTAACAGAGGAGGATGTGTTTGCTGTGTACATGATTAAGGACCACAGCTTGAAGCTGTTGAAGTGGTGGGAAAGTGTGGAGATTTCCCTCGATCCCTTCAATTATGAGCTCTTGACAGTTTCTCCGGTGACGGTGTTGCCGAAGGGGTCAATCCATTTCGCTCCGATTGGGTTGGTGAATATGCTAAACTCGGGCGGGGCAATTCAGAGTATGGAGTTTGGAAAGCAGGGGAATGAGGTGAGAATTGGAGTGAGAGGACAGGGAGAGATGAGGGTGTTTGCTTCAGAGAAGCCTGTGAGCTGTAAAGTTGATGGAGTGGCTGTTGAATTTGGTTATGAGGACAACATGGCACGCGTTCATGTTCCCTGGACTGCTTCTTCAACGTTGTCCACGGTGGAGTACTTGTTCTGAGTCAAAGCTAGCTAGCTTTGGTGGCTTCTTTTCCTCAACGATTTCAAAAATAAGAATTCATTGGCAAATACTGATGACATGCCTTGGTTGGGTAAGCGTCAACGAATTTTAGGAGTTTAGATAGTCAAACGAAAGATTATTAATAAGTTAGATTTCAAACATGATGCCTGTTTTGGGATTTCTTTAGCAAAATTTAGTTATACTTTCCTTCTCGCTATGGTTAAGGTTACTTGGGAATTAGAAGTTGTAGTCGTGAGTTTCCTGACTATAAATTCAATTTATGCTGTGCATCTGGTCAAGTCTTTGGTGAGTTGTGCTTATTCAGGCATCCTAGGCTCGCTTCCATGATAACTATCTTGCTAGAGATTAGTATTTAGGCCTTGATCCTTACCTTCCTTTGTCCTTTATGCGTGCTCATCTCGACCACTTCTACCCTTTCTTTTGTGCTGACTTGTTTGGTTTGTACGGCGTTGAGTTCTGCTCTCCAACGAGTTAACGTTGTATCACGGGTTCATATTAGTAATGTCACCTCATAAAATCTACTAATACCTAATCTGTGATAGTACGTTGACTTTGCGCTAAAATATGGTTTTAAAAGAAGCAACCTTTAAGTTGCGTTTGGCAGAAACACGTACGACTTCAAGTCTTTAACCCATCCAACATAATTGTGAACATGCTCCTCGTTGAATGGGTTTTTGGTCATCACCTTAACAGCATTTATTCATATCTAACTTTTTTTTTTTTTTACTATGCAAGCACCACGCTGCATATATAAAGGAAAAGAAACGTACGAGAAAGTTTCTTAAGATCCTTTTACTAAATGAAAGGAATGCCTCTAAGCACAGTTCTGCACTTTCCAACCATTTTACTTTCGTTACGTATCTAAATTTACAGTGACTGTGAAGTTAGGTGAATGTATGACTTCCATAGATACATTTAATTACGATATAAAATCCTCTAAAATATTCCGAGTTTCAACACATGTTCATTGCAAAATTAAACAAGTATTATCCGGAGGGGTAATAAAATAGAAGCATTGACAAATTTAAACCCACAAATTAAAAATGAAGGCCAGTACATTCATGGTTTTCACAATTACACACTTTATAAATGTCCTTATCTCACCACCGTTTACCGGCGAAGGGAAGACCGACAAAACTTTTGCCTCCAAATTCATGTTCTGATACCTAACCCAAATACAAGAAGTTATAGGCCTTCCTTTTTTTTTTTTTTAATTTTATTTTACAATTAATTATATATTTATTTATTATATTTTTTTTTTTGGGCAACCATCATATACTTGTTAGTTGTTAGGAAGGAAGCGGTTTTTTCAACTTAGATTTATGGTAGATATTTTTTTCGTTTTAACTCGTCACCCATCTGTTTCTCATGATGCCTTTTAATTTCGTAACATAGTTTAATACCATCTCTTGTACTTTCGCTTTTAATTATAAGACCTGATTTGATTTGTAGATTATAAATAAAGTCTTATAATTAGGATTGGAGGTAATATAAAACTTAGTTCTTTGAAGTTTAAGCATAATCATGTAAGAAGGAGCACAGAGGTCCTTCACTTGAGTACAAGTCCCGTCTCTCCAAGACTTTACTCTGTTTCAGTGGCCTGGTTGCTTGGTGCTCTGTTTTCTCCGGTGGTGATGGCGAATCTGAAGACTATATTATCTGGGAAGCACTTGTTGGCGCTGTCGTTGGCTTTGAATGCGAGTTTGGTGCTGAGAATGGGGTATGATCGTGGAAACAAAGAAGGGTCTTGTTTGAAGAAGACAGAGCACGAGGTTGATTCTGACACTGATAAACGTGTTAACTCTAGATCTGCACGTTTGGCCGTACCTTCCTATTCTAGTCGCACCAATCATCCCCAAGACAGGGACAGAGTCATCAATCTTGACTAGTAAGTGCTACCTTCAACCATTCTTGTTTCCATACTTTCAACTCTGTTCTCTGCTTTCTAAGTTAGTGTTATTAATGTCACTTGTTTCAATAGTTCAAGGCCATGAAGGCTGGCAGGGACTTGATTATCGTCTTTATATTTTTTTGTTTCCTTGGGGAAGAAACATTAAATCCGATCACATTAGTTTTTCCGAGATTTACTCCCAAGAGCGTCGGAGTTTCTGAAAACGACACAGATCAATCTTTCCAAGATGTTACTACACTATTTTTTTTTTTCCTTTTGCTTTTGGTTTCTTCATGCATGTCGCGTCTTTGTTCAAATGATTCCTTGATTTACTTTTTAGCAGTCTAAACAAATCACAAGTTTAATGGTTCAACCAATAATATCCTGCGCTAAACCGATGGGCTCGTAGCACCGCACGCTACACTTGTTCTCGCGTTAATCGTCGTCTTCTTCTTCTTATTTTGGTGCAACAGTTTCATCTTCTACTTGTACGGCATCCATTATTTGTCTTTTTCAAGAAAACAAAGATGGCACTTTTAAGGTTTCGATACCGAGGCCGAATATGCTAGTGTCGTGCCATAGTTCGATGACCCTCAGAAATCGTCGTTATGCATGTTAAATTAAGCCCTTTCCTTAAACTACCAAAATTCTGCATACATAAAAGCAGAGTAACAGTCCCCCAAAAAAAAAAATCTTGTTTACACTTTATCTTTGTACAGAACTGTTTGCATGGATGCTCAGACTTAAATCACACAAATTCAATTTTTATCATGTGACGTGCAAATGGAGTATTTGTCACGTAATCTTCACAAGTAACAGACTAACCTAATTTTTACATAAATTTCACATGTGTAGCTATATTTTTCTTCAACGTCGTGCGCGCGCGCGTGTATATATATGTGTGTGTATGGCGATTTTGATCTAGACAACTTTTCTTAAGACTTATGCAATGAAAAAAAATATGCAAATTAAGAAAACAAAGAAAGAAAAGATTTTTTTTTGGGGGGGGGGGGACATGTTCTCCCAACACCAGAAAGAAATCCTCGAGTTTTGAAAGCTATTCAATTGTTTGTTTGTTGTTGTTTTTTCCCCCATTATACAATGCAAAAATGAAAAATAAAGATGCTGAAAAATGTAATATTCTAAATTAGGTATTTAAGAGTTGAAAATGATAGAGAAAAAAGTGATGCGTGTTTTGGTGTTTTGTAAATGAAGTTAAATTACTAAAATGCTATTATATCAAAAAGTTTATTAACAAGTTTTGAACTGATAATGACAAAAAATGTATTGATAATGACAAGTTATTTATTAACAAGTTATGAACTGATAATGACAAGTGTAAAACAATCAATAATAAAAAATATACTAATAATAACAAGTTAGATAGTTTTTTTTAAAAATCTAATACAAAGACATTTTAGTCATATAACTGCATTTGTAAAATATCATGTCACACACCACTTTATGTCATTTTTAACTCTTAAGTGTCTAATTTAAAAAATGTTAATTTTAGAGTTTTTTTCCCTAAAATTTTGCCTTATACAATTACTTCCTCTTAAAAGTCAAAGGTTAGTTCAACGGGAAAAATAAAATTCTCTGGATTAAGACGGTCCGACTCAGAATTCATTTTGTCTTATGATCTAATTTTTATGTCTTTCATGGTCCACACCAAAAGAAATACTTCTCTGGTCTTTAATATAAGACCTATTTAATTAATTTGATTAGATTAAAGAAGTTAGATAAGTTAGTTAATTATAAGAAACGTGACACGTTTTTCCTAAAATACCATAATCATCTTTCTTAATACTCCATATTCCTCTTCTATTTGATTATGGTTGAGAAAGTATCCATAAGAATAATTTAGAAAAAATTAATAAATATAAAAAATGAGTATTATATTAAGTGCTATACAAAGTAGCGGAGGAGTATATTTTTTGAAGTATCTTCTCTGGCGAATTGCACATGGATCGGCAGGATCTGCCACATCGTGGTGTCCAGGGATATTGAGACATTGAACTGATGTGAAGCCACTGCATGAATCAATCTAATCGGTGTTTGCCTGATTCACAGATTCAATCCTCACTTGACATTTTCATTCTTCGTCCCTCACCCAATCCACTGTACTTGTACAGTTCCCACAATACCAGCTAATGTCGACACAAATTCAGCAGACTACACCCGAAGAAATAGAAATCTAATCATGAAAAATGCATGCTTCTTTACATTTGCTTTGCTTTTTTAATTTCTAACATCATGATGAAGATGCTAACACATTAATTATTAATTTGTGAACGAAAAATTACAAGCGCAGCGGAGATCCAAGTATGTATGAAAGATACTGGCGAGAAATGGGGGAGAAGACGACGATCACAATCCCGGGGTGGCAATCGATGAGCTATTTTTCGGGTTGGAGCGACGTGTGCTGGTTTCTGGAGGCAGAGTTTGCGACGGAGGTGGTCAGACTGCACAATGCGGTGGGAAACGCCGTCACACATGGCACCCACATCGTCGTCGGTACTGGCTCCTCTCACCTCATTATGGCCGCTCTTTATGCTCTCTCTCCTCCTCATCCTCCCCATCAACCTATCCCCGTCGTCTCTGCCACACCCTATTACTCGGTCTGTCACTTCTATTCAATCTAATCCAAATGAATTTCATCTCCTTTAACAAGGCTGTTGATAGATTTCTTTCTTTTTGTCCTCCTGGGAAATGAGCTTGCAGTCGTACCCAGCGATGGTTGATTTGCAGAGATCAGGTCTGTACAAATGGGGTGGTAGTGCTGAGAGTTTTGAGGAGGAAGGTCCCTACATAGAGCTAGTTACTTCTCCCAACAACCCCGACGGCTCTGAAAGACGATCCCTGATCAACCGTAGCCATGGCCTGCAGATTCACGACCTTGCTTATTATTGGCCGCAATATACTCCCATATCATCCCCTGCTCATCATCACGTAACCCTCTTCTCTCTTTCGAAATGCACCGGCCATGCCGGTACTCGCATTGGGTACAATTCCTACACTGAACTAGTTATTTATCTATTTCTCTGTGGGTGGTTTACATAGGCATAATGATGCTGTGCAGGTGGGCTCTTGTGAGAGACAGAGAGGTTGCGATGAAGATGAGCAAGTTTATAGAGGTCAGTACAATAGGTGTGTCGAAGGACTCACAGCTGAGGGCTGCTAGGATTCTAAGGGCAGTGTCCGAGAGCTGCCAAGGGCAACGAGGCGAATCATTCTTCGGGTTCAGCCACAATGTGATGGACCGGAGGTGGAAGCAACTCAGAGCAGTGGTTGCTCGCAGCGGCATGTTCAGTTTGCCCCGCTTCTCTCCCTCATTCTGCAACTTCTCGCGCCGAGTGGTGGAGCCTCGACCCGGTAATAAATCAATCAATTTGACTGATCATATAATAAGCTAAGTAGTTTTGTGTTATGTAGAGAATGCCACCAAGGGTACCTGCTTACTAATTTTATGGCTTTGGGTGCAGCTTTTGCTTGGTTGAAGTGTGAGGGAGACGTAGAGGACTGCGAAACATTCCTCAGGGAACACAAGATCAAGGGCCGAAGTGGAAGGCACTTTGGGGCCAGCCCAAAATATGTGAGGCTTAGCATGCTGGACTCCGATGAAAATTTCACGCTGTTTTTAGACCGACTCTGCTCGATACAGTCATGAACAAGGGGAATTACGGTGCTGATGAGCAAGACGCTGCCCCTAAATACTCTCTATTTCTGTTGACCCCTCTATTTATAGAAAAGGGAGCCTTCTCCAAATTATATGCGCTCAGTCTCACTGACTGCTTCCGAGCACGCTCTTCCTGGTCTTCCATCTATAATTCACTTAGATTGGAAATAAATAAACTGACTATTCTCCCTTTTTTTATTCTCATCTTCTTACGAACTGATAATATTTATTTTATAATTGAATAAGTGTTGATTTTGAATCTATTTGGATAAATCTATAAATAATTTACTGGATATACTTTTATCTCTTTGGCAAATTACAGGATAAAAATAGATTTTGTTATAAATTCTATTCATGTCTTATTTTATTTTATTAAATAATTAGGGAATCCAGGAGGGAGGGAAATAATAAAGAAAGTATAATATATATATATATATATATATATATATATAACACGTACAAGGAAAGCTGATGCATATAGCACGGGTTCATGGATTATCATTATATAATACTCTATCTAAATTTAAAATAGGTCTTAAATTTAGATTGGAGTATAATATATATAGACATCACAAACAAATGAAAGATGACATTGGTATGGCATTATTGGCATATGGATCCCTTGTATACTCACCATTATTCGGATGGATGCGAGGCATTTAATGTGATTCTGCGAACCTCTTGAAACAAGAAACTGTGTGTATTCCTCTTTTGATTCATTTTTTTTTTTTAATTAGCCCGATTTGGATTTAATTATATTGTCCTTTTAGCTTTGGGGATCTCACGGGTGGTTGAGAATTACGAATGAAATCGACCTGCGTACAAATAAACCATGAAGCTTGGAAATTTTACTGCAAAAGCAGACTACAGAGCACAATGGCACTACCGATTACTGAAACACACTCCGACACTTCCCGCGGTTTGTACCAAGAATACAAGAAGTCTTCACGGAGAACCAAAGCAGAGGGACCCACCAGAAATGATATCGAGATTCATTTAAGAGAATCTTTTCTCTTCTTGGGCCTTCCCACTTTGGGTCCTCTGTCGTGACTCCTTGCTCTTAGTCTGGGCCTCCTGCCCTGCTTCCTGCGCCTTGCTCAGCACAGTCTCACCGGCCTCCTTCACACTCTGGGCCGCGTGGCCTATCGTCTCCTCAGCGCGATGCTTTGCATATTCAAGCTGCTCCGACAGCCGCGAGCGGCGGAGAAAGTTGGCCAGCCACGTGAACGAGGAGAACGCGGTGACTCCGAAGGCCCCAGACGTCAAGAATCCGGCGACCGCCAAACCAATGAGGAACGCAGCGGGCAGCAGGACTGGGCTGAAAATGACGAACAGCGGGGTTGAGAGCGCGATGCCCACGACAGTTCCGGTTCCGGTGATGGCAGCGACGAAGAGTAGAAAAGCGCCGAGAGGGAGGAGGAAGGAGAGGGCCAAAACCTGAGAAGAGGAAGGAGCCTTCTCCGGGAAGACGGTGCTGGTTTGCGTTGGGTTGTGTTGGTAACGGTAGTAGTAGTCTTGGCGGATTTCGGCCATGGAAGACGCAGATGAGTTGTTTAAGTGTGATACTGATAGGAGCGTGATGAAGAGATGAGGGGGGGGGGAGTGGGAAGAGAGTTATAAGAGAAGAAAGGGAAGAGAGAAGGGAGAGAAGGACACGTGGAGAGGGAGGTGCACACTTGTTAAGGAAAGAGGGAGTGCATGTGCATGAGAGACATGTCGTGGTTTGACGGTGGACGGAGGGAATCAAATTAATGATGAATTATGGTTTGTGCAGAGTAATGCGTGGAGCCTTCTCTGCTTCTGCCACATGATTTAGCTTCGTGTTCATTCAGTTGTATGTGAGTTTGTGACTATCACAGCTACCAAATATCAACTTGCCTTCCATATAATTCCATTGCACGCATTTCCTACAGCTTTTATATGTATTATTGCATTTTTTATTTTAATGATTTAATTCATCATAGAAAGAGGCAAGCCACGTAATTCTTTTAAAGTACACCATCAATTATGGATATCAATTTTAAAAGATTAGATTTATCTGTACATCTTTATATCTTCATCAGCATTTTATTTTAAATTCTAATATCGCAATTTTCTTTTTCTGAATATTCAATTGCGAGTTTCATCAATTCAGTTCGCGGCGAAGGGAGGATGGGCCCAGTTCCATTCTGTCCAGCACAGAATAGCGAAGCAGTTTTGGCCCAAAACTTGGCCCAAAACTATTGGCCCAATCATCCTATGCTCACGAACATGTCTGAGCTGATCCCCAATTCGTGTTAGTTTGCGATCATTATTGTCATGTTTCATTTGCTCACTTGAGTGACGGGGATTCATTAAAGGATGCTTCTCTCTGGTCAAAAAATTAAAAAAAAAAAAAAAATTAAAGGATGCTTCTTGTGCGTATTGGTATTTCACCAACCTCATCAAGGTCGTTTATATCACGCCTGTCTCATCACCAGCGCAATAATTCTGTAACTCCATCTGTTTTGGAACAGTAATCATTTTGTGGTTTTTGGTTTTGTTTCAAATTATTATCATTTTAAATTTTTAGTCCAGAATTAATTCTTATAATGATAAAATATTGACAAAAATTATTTACCTACAAATAAATGGGGCTATTTTAATCTGATAAGACACTAATAACTTTAAATTCTTGGTATAATTTACCCTATTCATCAGTAGCTTTCTTAATCTGTGCGTCTTACTTCAAGGCGACTATTGATCAGGCTCCAAAAATAAAATTTCAACTTTCAAGGCTTGTTTTTCCGAAAATGTTGATTCAGTTTTTAACTTTAGTGTTATTAATGAATTAGTCGCATAGTATGGGGGAAAAAAAAAGACAAACCTTAGTTAAGATTACTCCTCTAGTCTTATTTATAGGGCAGAAAGATAAGATATTTTTTGGTCTTATTTATAAGAAATTGGGAGAAATTTTTTACATAGATGTACAATTTTACGCTTCATTTATTTTTGTATTGACTTTGTTACATGAGGTGTAATGTATATTAAACATAGATAAAATTAAAAAGTTAAATTTTAAATGAGAGTTAATAAATTTTAAGATTTTTTTTTGTTTTATATGAAACATGTTGGAAGTGATTTAAACTAGAGAAGCAGACGGGAAAAATTTTCCAATAAGCTAAAACACGGTTTTCCACAATCCAATTTCTTATTTATGAAATGTGCTCGGGACGTGAATACATATTTGTTATTATTGAGATTCTAAATTTAATAAATCTCTTATTTTGGGGACGGCTCTTCCGAATGAGAAACAAATGAAGCATAATCCGCTGACCCAGGATGCATGACGACAATTAAATTCTAAAAGGAAAGCCACTGACCCATAGAATTCTGCTTTGTACCATATCCATATCATTATTATTACTATTAATGAAAGGACCGGGGAGCATTATGACTAATCAGTGCTGTCTTCACAAAGTCAAAATTAGGCCCAGACACATCACTATTATATTCAAGACCCACCACCTTTTCCAAATTTGTTTGGTATTCCTAAGTACTAATAATTCCTGGCCCTCTCATAAACAATTCTCCTCCCAAGTCTTTTTCAGAATAAAATCTCCCCGTTGGCACAACTCAGGCATATCTTATATATACATTCTTCATTTCTTGATTCCTCTGTATTTTCACACCTCTTTTAAACGGCCGCAGAAAGCTTCAGATGAACAAAGCCAAAAGAATATATTTCTGAAAAAGAAAATCAAGGAAGAGAGAAAAGAGATAAAAGAAGGAATCTGTATGATTCGTCTCTAGGGGGAAGAAGAAGAAGAGGCTGAGAAGAGCATCTCTAATTTGACCCATAATTATAGGTATGCTCCGAACCGCAGTAGTGGCTACCATCATACTCATCATCATTGGAAATCTTATAGACCAACCACTTTAAGCATAAAGAATCCTAGTTTAGGGTCATAAAGAATAGGTAAAATCAAAAGTGAGCAATGGGCTCTCAACACATTAGCCTTTTTCTAGAGCTCATGCATGTGGTAGCATTGCTTTTAACTCTCCATCACTTGGATCTGTACTGTGTTATAATATTAATTAAGCTTATCAACCAAAGAAATTAAATATGCGCCTGTATGTATATATATATGTTGTGTACGCGGCATCTATATCTTTCTGCGATATCTTGAACAACTTTATATATTATTATCATAAGCTTCACTGGAAAAAGAAAAGCAAATTAAAGCTCTCTTTAGATATGAGTAATGATGACTTAGTCGGCGTCAAAATGGTTTGGTGCAAATGATCGATTCCTATAATCAATCAATAACCAAAATCATAATCCCATTTTCTGTATGATTCGTTCCCACTGACACAGGCATATGTCTGCTTGATTCTTCGAGGCAGCCCACTCCGCTCTTGTTCATATTATCTTCTTCCACTATATAAATTTATATTGATTGTTATTTGGAGAAGTGATCGGAGATCGGATGAATTATAAAAACAGACAATCATAACAGTCTATGAATCTGGTTGGAGTTCTGATTTTCTATTAATCATTAAAAGGCCGGCCCAATTTTTTAAATTTCAATAAATAAATACATATATAGTGTAATAAGGAATTATTATGAGCTATAATACAAGCACAGTTTTCATGTTTTTATTCCTAGATATGCTTCTTATATCTCTCAAACCATAATGGCCCAAATCCAGGAGACAAGTGTAATGAACATACCCTTGATAAAAGTAGTCAAAGTTGGAGCATAAATAAATCGAAAGAAAGAATTAGAACGGTGCTTGGACAGTATCCATCAGTATTGAAGAAAGCCAAATATCGAGGTAACGGAAGCTTTTAGATGATGAATGACTTTAGATAATTGATGATTCGTGTTCAGTTAATTGTTCCCCCACCAAAAGGAACTTGGTTTATTTACACGTATACATTTATACTCAAGTGAGTACTAGCATACTACCCCGTCTCTAATTATAAGAACATTTTGACTAAATTACGTTTTTTAAGAAAATAGTTAAAATTAATTAAAAGCAATTAATATGTAAAAAATGTAAGTTTTTTTTTATAAATACCCCTAATAAATGTAAGAGAGTAATAATGAGATAAATAGAGAGAAAATGTAATATATGAAATTTATTAGGGTAAAATAGATAACAATACATTAAATGTTCAGACAAACTCAAAAGGGACCTTATAAAAAGGACAAATCCATTCAAAAAAGAGGATCTTATAATTAGGGACAGAGGGAGTATAATCTTCAGAGACTTAAAACTGAATTAATGATAATCTCCATCATTGTGGAACCACTAATTAATTATTAATTGCTTTCTCTATAAGCTTGGATGTTATGTGAATCTAAAGTCCAAATCAAATTCGAAGCACCGACGATGAGCCCAGCGCACTGCCCATTCAAGAAATAAAGGCTTTGAAGGAGGAAGATGTGCGTAAGGGAAGTTATATTTTTTATTTGAGTATATATTCAGGATTTCATTAATTTTAGCAATAGCAGTTGAGCTATACTTGTCAAAGTCGGAATATTTGTCGTACACATAATTGAAATTAGTGGACACATCACAAATGCACAATTATGCTTGTGTCAATGACTGTCTGTAAATACGATTAGAATGACGAGACTTTTTTGTCTGTTTGACCACAATGAGACGAAGAACATGAGTACTATGTCATCATATGTACATTAGTACATGTCTGGGTCTGTGAATATCTATGAGGGGGGAAGAGAGAGAGAGAGCTTGAACATGGAAATCATACACAGCGAAAGATACAAGTCCTGGTCGTGTGGTGGCCAGTTCACAAGTGTAAGAGGACATAAAGAATTTCTTGTGGGGCTTTAAATAGGATAGGACCCCCCATCCTTCCCACCCCCCCACACACACACTTGCTGTTCTCTCGTTTGTCCTTTCTAATAACCTCACACTGCTAAATTTCACCCGTTCTTTTGCTTCTTTTCCACGTCTTTGGCGCAGAGTGATGAAGCTTGATGAGCTTGATAGATTCTGAAATTATGATTATATATTATTACTATTACATTCATTGATCAGAGGAACAACGATTTCAGAATGCCATGCTTACTTTTTACCTATCTCTCTCTCTCTGAGCCTCAAACAGTAGACTTATCTCATTGCACACTACTGCACCCTCCTTTCCCTTTCCCTTCTTGCTTATTAGCAACAAAATTATAAAATTGTATGTTCCAACTGTCAAAGTGTGCACTACTATAATATTATTATACCAGCTAAAAAGGACTTGACGTAGATGAGGGAGATATTCTGAGGGAAAGTTGATCAGGGATTAGATTTGATTCAACAAAAATTCGAAGAAAGAAAAAGCTGAGTCTTTTGGTGATCTCGAGGAAAGCACAGGGAGAGAAGAGAGAGAGAGAAGGTTGTGAATTGGAGGACTATGGACGTGATGACTCTCGCTGTAGCTATTATAAGAGCCTCTGCCAGGCCCTCGTGTCTCTTATCTTTCATATCCATATTGATATTCTTTGTGTGTATTTAAGAGAGGGAAAGAGGCGGAGAGAGGACGGTTCTGACTTCCTTTTTTTATTTTATGGGTGTAAGTTTTGTAACAGTGTCTGTGCTGAGATGGAGAAAAGAGACTGACAAAAGTGAACTCACAAACAGAACTCTCAAGCCCTGTGCCCATATGTTGATGACATTGCCAAGAGAGACATTAATGTTTTTATTAAATAAGAGAGAGAAAGATATATATCATCGAAGAAAATAAGGATGTAATTCCATCCGCCATCTATCAGGGTTTTTCTTTTTATTCTTGATGTTTGAATGATTTTTTTTTTTTGTAGGATGAAATGACGGCCAGCTTTATTCTGGGAGATGAAAGATTTCACCACATACTTTAGGGAACAAGAGGAGGTAATGCGGCTGAACTTGTAAGTTAGAAGACTGCTCTTTTCTTTCATCTGTGTTCTCTATTTTCTAATTCACGGGGGAAAAAAACCCTAACCCTTTATTTCTTTGTTTTTTCTCGGATCTCGAAACGGTATGTATTTGCTGCCACTTCTGGATTCTGATCTCACCAGGATCGGATCAGAATTTCGCCTGTCAAATTGAAAACTACCCAGGAAACCTCTTTCAAGACAAAACATGCAGTATGTAAATTAAGTCGTTTTCTTCTCGTTTCTTTAATTAATAATCAATGAAGCTAGCCGCACAAAGTTTTTCATTTTCATGGCCACAGCTAGCAATTTAAGGAGCCGGGTAAAACTATTTTCTCTTTATCCGTATGTGCATGCAAGTTGTCGTCGTCAATGTAGCTGCAGTCCATGAGAGAGTTGTGTTGTGACTTTCTGTTCATTGTCTCACTGTTTCACTGTATTTATCTGGGGCCAAGTGTTGCTGATAGTAACAGTTTCGAAGTGTTAGGGTGCTTCTCTTGGACAATTGGGGGGAAAATAAAATAAAACGAAAAAAGAAAAGCTGAAAACATAACCCTAAGTTTGAGCTACTACCACTGCTTTATGCATGGATCCAAAGAGGAAAGCGACTGTGGCTCACTATTTCAGATTCACATATATATATTTATTTATTTTTTAACAAAATTTTCAAACATGGTGGGGGTGGAGCTCAGCCTCAGCCTCAGCCTCACGGGGGAGACTCTGTGTTTGAAGCCAAGATATTCATCAACCACCTTTTTCTCAGTACATGATGAAAACTACAATTCAAAATGAGCTTCGATTGCATCAGAGACAAGTTCAGAAAAACACTGCTCGTTTTCCTTCTAGTTGTGTTCATCCAACACACTGTAGCTATAATAATTAACCAATGCGTACGTTTCCCAATAAATCTAGAGAGATATCACTAGCTATTAGATGATGCTGAGATATAGCAGTAAGACAGAGACTTTTATATGAGAAGTCTATAACTCTACATGAGACTACCTATACTGTGAACTTAAGCTTAATACTATATTATATCATTTTTCTGCGTCAGTGTTTGTTCTCTTGCTATCCATGCGTACTCTCAGTAAATTTGACCGACTTAAACTTTTGGTCATGCCTTTATTTTAGGGACACCTATATTGAACTAAGGCAACATAAAAAAAAAAAAAGTACAAACCTGTGGTTATAAATTAGCCTGAGAGAAATTGTGGTTAAAAAAGGTTAAAGAATGGTCCATAGCTACATAAACACACATATATGCAGGAGCAAAGTGGAAAACAATAAGAGAGAAGAATATATATAGGATAGAAAGTAGGAGTAAGGCGTCTAAGCCATAGACTTAGGCTTCAGAATCCTCTTTTTTAGATGAAGAAAATGTTATTACTTCATATTTATTATTCTGAAAGATCAACAATGACAGAATGTCAACTTCGGCGCATGCACATATTGCACATGCCTAGATAGTTGCACTGAAAAACAAAGAGGTCTAGCAGCCTTACATTAGTATGAATGTTTCCGACCAGACTTATTATTTAGGTCCTAAACCCACAGTCCTACTTAAAATTACTTCTGGCAATGAAGTTCCAACAAATACAATTCATCATCGTCTTGAACTTAGCCTTACACAATAAAAATTAAGAATTAAAAAGGAAATTAAACAGTAGACCGTCACGGTCGCCTAGATATAGCGTTATAGCTAGCAGAAAGGTCCAAGTAAGGCTACATGGCTAGAGACCAATTCATGACTAGTTCATCACTGCTTCACAAACTAGATATATATAATAGTAACACTTGCATCAGAATGCTGCAGGGAAGGCCATGCCTCAAAAGGGTAGAAATAAAAACCCTAGACGAGTTTTTTTTTTCCCTCTCTGCAAACTTAAAAATCTACAAATTACCTCCACCACCTCCTGCAGCTCCCTCATCGATGCCATCAGAAGCTGTATCAGCCCATGGAATAGTATACGGAAGAGAGTAATTATAAGAAGCAGGAAATTGCCTGTACAACCCACCACCTCCTCCCCCTAGTCCTCCTTCATTATTGCCGATCCTTCCATTAATATACTCCATAGTCGTCGACCTTGGCCGCTGAGGAAGTTGTTGAACTTGAAGTGATGAAGGTGTGATTCCTAAACCAGGTGGCACCATAGAGAGAGAATTAGCCGGAGGGATCTCGTTGCAGGCATAACGGAGAAGATCGGCATTTGCAGCATCGAGCTCCTTCTGAAGCCTCTGAACCTGTCTCTGAAGGAAGGAGATGGCTCCGACGCAACCATAAACTGGGTCTCTCACGCGCGCCTCTGCTTCGTAGGCGAGAGAGTTGACGGCGTCTTCTCTCTGGTGAGGAAGGAGCTCGTTGAGAAGCTTGGTGACGTTGCTGGCACCGAAGATTTTGTGCACGTGGGCGAATTTTTGAGGCTCCTCGGGTGGGAAGTAGGGCGCGAAGATGCAACCTGGCATGCATTTTCTTCTCAGGAATTTGCAGGCAGCGCAAGGAGATGAGTAAGAGCTTGATGATGCCATTTTTCTCTTCTCTCTCGATGGATCTCTGCAACAGAATAAATTAATGGCACATATAAAAACCGCATGAGAAGCTTTTTATTCTTAATTCCACGATCTCTATATGTCCAGTCTCTCTGGTAAGAAATAGTTTTACTTTTAATTATAAGGAAAGGTGAAACCAGTACAGCTAATGGGATCTGATGCTATATATATAGTATATACATATATATATCAGTTGCACCTTTGCACCTCTTTTTATCTATCCTTTGATTTCCGCCTATCTCATGTTTTCTGTGTGCTCTTTGATGTAGTCATCAACAGCAGGTGAAGTTCATGAGGTTGGTTGATATAGAAATTATCAGCTTACTTCTATAAAAATTAGAAACACCTGTCTCATGACATCAATTTTTGGATAATTGTATCATCGTTTACCTTACCTTTCCCTTCTAGACTCCATATATAAACCACTCTCTCTTTCTCCCTCTTACTTCGTCCTGTGAATTGTGAGGGGAAACAAGAAAAGAAGTGTTGTTTTTAAACTTCGAACTCCCAGACCCGGTGTTAATTCTGTAGATTTCTTTCGTTTAAATTTAGTTCCTGGGTTTGTCGTCTTCTCCTTTTATGAACGCAATTCTCTCTCCCCCTGACACTTGCTCTCAGCGAAGAAATGTTCGAGAACACTTCATATCGTTCTTCTGCTGGTAGAATTCAGCTGCATGATCAAGTAGAGAGTCAAAGAATTCCTCCTGAATATAAGGTGAATTAGGGATCTGGGCTGCTGGAACAATTGCCATTACATATATTTCATACAAGGCTGCATCAAAAGATGCATCGAGTGGGAAAGCCCTGAACAGTGACTTCTTAAAAGGATTTCAATATGTCTATGAATTGTTACTTTACTAAAAAAAACAAAACAAAACAAAAACAGAGAAAAAGAACTATAAACATAGAAAAAGAACAAGCAGTCTAGCTATTACATGAACATGAACTTACCTGTTTATGATATAGGTTTCTTTGATCAGATGAAGGAAAAGGGAACTACCTTTCCCTTGTGGGAGGTCCTTCGGAAGCTGCTTTTAATTTTCCTCCCCTCCAGACAAAGTCATAGCCTTAGCCAATGAGAGGTATATAATAGTCACAGATTTCTTATAGGAAGAGAGAGCACACCCTAGAGAGGAAACCCTAATTGGAGGAGAGAGACACGCACAGAGAGATAAAGAGAGAGAAAGAAAGGACGCTGATAATTTAGTAGTGGGAAAAAGTGACAGTAGAGAGAAGGCAGAGAGAGCAGTGAGTGAGTGGATGGAGAAGGAATGGATGCAAAAGACAAAGGTAATAAATGGAGGTACACTAAAAAAGAATGACTATGACCCTGCATCTAATAATAATATCTGGAATGTGAGCATGTTTCCCATTCTCATTCCCCCTCCATCTCATGCACTCACACTCCCTGTCAATTATCAAAACGCATTAGGTTCAATCAGTGTTTAATTATAGGGAACAATGTTTCCTTGGGATCACTGGTTAGGCACATAAAATTTGAAATCAGTCCACTATGAGACAGACTTTGCAAAATAATTTAGATAACATATATCAGAAAAAGAAAAAGCGCGTCGCATAACATGGGTAAGATCAAAGTGATCATTATTAGGACTCGGGCCTAAACATTTGGATGCCTAGGAGACGCTTAGAGGGATTGCTTTACTGTCTAGTTGTACCATGACATACAGATGAGACTCATAGGTACGGTCATATTTTGCTTCAGAGATAGTTGGACTTTTGTGTCTATATCAATTGACTGTCCGTCTTCTTGGACTCTAAACAATGATGTCAGAGTGAGTTAACATAATGCTTAATACTTGCTTTTTATTGCCCTGCATTGGGACGCGAAATCCATATTATTTAAGTTACATGCATGAATATGACAGAATAAAAGTGGAATGATCCTTAGAAAAAAAGAGAGAAGAGAAAGGAGAAAGAGTTTCTGATTACCCAAGATCTGAAAGATCTGCCGTAGTTATTGTATTCACAAAAACATCAGCATACTATGCGGTGAAATTTCGTGTACTTATTTGACCCACATTATTCAATAATTACGGAATTATGGTTCCTCATCACAAAAGGAGGGAGGGAGGGAGGGAGAGAGAGAGAGAGAGAGAATAAGAATAATGATTGTATTCATCCAGCGCCAACGATTGACTACATGAGGATATTGGCTTTAGCAATATACCTGCAGGTAGTTAATTTCCTTCCTTTATTAGTTTATTACCTTTCGGTTGTGCAGTCAAAAGGGGGAAATATATATTACTTCATATAATAAAATACTAACAAAAAAGAGAAAGAAGATGCATGATAGTGATTAGGAACGGGACATGTTTTGAAAATCCGGACAAAAGAAAATTACACCTTTCCTCGTACATATTTAACTAAATAAAGCATGTTTCGAGTCTGCACCACCGTCTGATTAACATTAAATCGTTAATCTGCCGAAATAAAGGGTTTTGACTATAGTTCATATCTCTATCAATCGCAGAGAAAAGTAGGATCAACCCATAATACAATCTACAGACAATAGAATTAATTATGGACATGTCTAGTACACATCAGTGTGATCGCTTGAACTTCATATTCAACTGGCTATGGCACATACTGTAACTTGCTGGTCGACACTTGAGAGAACAAGACCCTCAAGAATTAGGCCCTCCTGTCAATTTTAAGGCACAGTAGCTAGGCTCTAGTAAAGCCAGAAAATCTCTTTTGATATCTAAATGATATGAATCATTGGCTCATATATATATATGTGCTTGTGTGTGTGTGTGTATGAAATCTAATGGAGTTAGATTTAGAGCTCGAAAGGTCAAATTTTGTTGCTGCAGGCTACTCCTTTCCATATCATGTCTCTGCACACGCGCAGCATTTAAAGCTTTCTGTTGTGTGCCTATAAATGTTGGCTCCCTACATTTGTTTTCAGCTCCATCCACATCAAAGTCTCGGTAATTTAAAATCAAAAGTGATAGATGTATGTTTCCCGCGCGTTTTAAGTAATTTGTAGTAATGGGTAAAATCAAGCGGCTTTTCACATGGCAAAGTATCCTGTATCATAATTACGTACGTACAACTGTTTTACACATATGTTCATGTGGCCACGGCACGCATCATTTTTCTGAGCTGTACATTCATTGTTAAATACTCTGAAAAAGTATAGGAATACTGTTAAAGATACATAATCTTACCAGATAATTATGAAAAGCAAAGAAATAATATATTATAATAGCGAAAAGGAGATTTCTCTTATTTTACGCGTGATTAAATTTCGATAATTCTCATGAATATGCATATAGATGAAAAATCAAACTTGTTTTATCCAATTTATTCATTTGTTTGTGAGGGATATAGCCTTTACCACTTCGGTGACAAGGTGATAGCGCCACATGTTTTCCCATTAGCAGATTTCAATAGGTTCCCCTAGCTCCCTAGCTAGAGTAGCGATCACTCGTCACTTGACTTCTATATAGATATTAATTATAACATAATATCTTTGATGATCGGTTTAGGGGTAAAATCCAAAGGGAAAAGTGAAGAGGTTAGAAGGTTAATTATGCTGGTTAAGCAATTCCTATTGAATTAAATTATTGGTATATATAGATAATAGTAGAAAGTTTATTGCTTGGCCTTGAGTCTGGAACCGGTAGGAGTGCAGTATATAATGTGTGTGTGTGTGTGTGTAGGTTTAGTATCTTTGCTAAAAAAGCAGGGTTTAGTATCATATGCTCTTCCATGAGGAATTCAAGATTATTCCCATCGGTTCGCGTAAGAGTTGTTTAATCGAGTCATGGAAGAAGGGAAGCAAAGCATTTTTCATTTGGGATTTTCCTTTTCTCTAATTTCTTCTCCTCGCCAACTCCTTTCCCATGGCCTTCCCAAATTATCCCTACACTTAATGCGAAATTTATGTTACTCTATAGATATATATATATATATATGTATATTTATATAGTTGTTGTTAGGAGTATATTAACCGATCAACATGTTGCATTTAATTTGGATGATAAATTCTATAGGCGGCTTTTGATTTATCTTAAACAAGCACCAAGGAAAAAAGAAATTTGAAATTTACGGTAAGCCACACACACGCTCACTCTCATCTGAAGACTCATAACGTATTTCTATTTAATTAATATGTTATTACTAGAAAATATTTTTACAGAAAAATTAATTCTAACTTGGAAAGGAAGTGTGATTGTGTCAATGTAAATTAATGCAATAGTCTGCATAAACACCACTTGTGTTTAGGTCAGGTGGCTTTTTTTTTTTTTTGTGTTAGTTGCAAAACAAAACTTAAATATATGATGTTTTTCAGAGTCGGCATTAATGAACTTTGTTTATGTTATTAATTTCTCACAGAATGTGGTATAGCGTCTCCATTTCTTTATTAAGTAATGAATGCTTTGCTAATAATTAACATTATTATCTCATTGTTTGATGCTTACTTTTATCCAAACCCTATCGATAATTTGTAAAAGAAGAAGCATGTATCAAAAAAAAATTGTAAAAGAAGAAGCAACGTAACTGGAAGCAGTAAAAAAAAAAAAAAAGAGTATAGCAATTTGACAAACGAGATGCACGTACTAAACTAATGATAAAAGATTGGATATACATTACGTTTATTATTTGAAACATATGTTTCTCGAGTTGTCTATTTTGTTGAATTCTGTGCCCGATATTAATTTGAAACTCTCTTAACTTTCTCCAAAGAGAACACGAAAGAAGACAGTTGAAAGAGAGGGACCAGATTGATGAACACAATGAATATATATATATATGTATATAATACTCTATCTATATACGTATAAACTGAAGGCCTGGATCGGACATTATAGAAGATGAAAAAGAGAGAAAAGGGTGGAAGAAGACAGTGGTCCACAACTGTGGTAGCCGCACTTAGTCCTTATCACTTTCCCAATCCTTTCTTATCATCATTTTCTAGTCTTCCGTCTCCCCCATCCACAATTTCTTCACAGACCCCATCTCTCTTTCTCTCTCTCTCTCTCAACCTTCCCATTATTTCTCATTAGCCCTTTGATTTTGACACCACTCTCACTCTTCTGATACCCTTGTCCCTCCCTTTCCATTATTTCCCCACAAAACAAACACAGTATTATTACAGCCCCCACTACTCTCTATCCTCCATCTTCGATACTACGTCCACCATCCTAGCCTTTCTCATCTTATAACAGTAGTACATATCGCAAGAGAAACAGAAAAAATGATAATGCATGATGAGAATATAAATGGCTAGGTAATAATTCATATTATTTTTTCTTACATTGCAAGCGTGGATTACAGTATACATACAGTAGTATTGAAGATTCAACTTGAATTTTGCTGTAGCGAAAAAGGTTTGACGACAAAAAACGTAATCGATTTTAAGTGATTTGAGGAAGGTAATTGGGGAATGAGATTGTGCGACACGACGTGTCGTGGTAGCACTTTCTATATATTCCTGGGAAGGGAGAATGAATTTGAGACGTGAGAGGAAGTATTAGATGATGGGATGTAACAAAATAGAGAGAAATATAGGGCTTTTGATATTAGGGTACACGTGGGAAAGAGTCATCTTTATTTGTTGGAATAGTGAGATTCCTTTTCACTAACTTACCAAACCCTAACTATACAAACAGCTCTTGCACACATGTGACCTCATACGGAAATTCAACAGCAAACCTGTTCTATCTATGTTCATACGCCATACCCCTATTTTACTGCCTCTTATTGTTCCTATTTATACAGCTCTCCACTTAATAAAGAAAAACAGTCACTGTACTTTCTTTTTTGTAAAAAAAAAATGGTTGACATGAAACCAAACACCAAAAAAACATTCGACCTGGCTACTCTACATATAGTCTCTACCAAACACAAACCTCCCCACCTGCCACTGATGATCAGTACTTGCTTTCTTCATTTTTTTGGAGGGGTTTGGTTTTTAGTTCCTAATTATAACCATTTTCTTATTAAATACAAAGACGTCCCTACTTTGCTTGGTGAGTGTGCACTTTCCATGTTGGTATGTGATATGACTGCAGTAACTGTGATTAATATCGCAACTGAAATTATCACCTACGGGCAAGCATCTAATATAAAGCAAACATTCAACTAAAAGTTTATACTATTCTATTCTGTGTGTTTTTTTAAATATAACTCGTCAAGATTCTGATTCCTACTTGACACAAAAGAATCTCATGCGTCTCTTTCGCTCTCATAATTACCATTACTAGTAGCTCCTTTCCAAATGGCCATTGGAAACGAAATTCAGTTAATTAGGATTAACGAAGAAGAGGGCTCTTCACTACCTCTCAATTCTATAATCATTTAGGGCAAACCTAGTGCCACATTTTTTTATTTATTACAAACGCCTTGTCAGAAATGCAAGTCTATTGTAAATGCTTATTTGGCAAGAAATTAGAGAATCAGAGAGACTCTTCTTTGCTGGTTTTCTGTTTTGTTTGCGTTCTGCACTGCTATTTCTCTCGTTCTCAGCCATTTATGATGAGGCAATAGAAATAAAAACGAGTAGAGAAGCAAAGCTTTAATGAGTTCGGATTATTGCCATCTGCAAGGTTTAACCAATCATACAGATGTCCGGGTAATGCAGAGAATTGTTCTATATGTTACAGTAAATTGTGAAACAAGTAGGAAGGGTCATCATAGAAACTCATAAATGGAATTACACTCTCAGAAAAAGGATGTGAGCACCTAGCTTTAGTTATCCTGCAGCACCCTGTTTTTGGCATCAAAATCAGATTCCATATATCAAGTAACGGCAGATGATTAGCACAATCATAAGTAGTGCAAGAAAGGTTTGCACATAGTGGATTAGAGCCAAGAAAGAGAGGAGATCGAAGAATGAATTGACTCAATAAGTGGGTTCTCGCGCAGAGCCAAAGAATCGTTATACTTTCTTTTCTTTTCAGGGCGATGAAAAGTTTGGCATCTGAATTGTTTACTCTGATGTGGACTTCTTGATGGTGACTCTGTGCTCAACATGCCAAAATTATATTATTATCACTTGCCATGGTACGAATCACGTATAATTAAAAGGGAAGGCATCCATCGTGGGTAGGCATATATCAAATGTGGGCATTAGTTCTTCTTATCTTACAATTATGATCATATCATGAACTTCTATTCCAGCAATCCACTCAAGTAAGAAAATTCCTTAGGTGCTTTTGGTGGCCACGCAAAATTTTATATTAAGTGAATTAATAAAAGAAGAAAAGTATATCATCAAAATGACAGCAAAATAGTACTGCCAAAAAAAAGGCAAAAAAGAAACGAGGAAAAAGAAGAAAAGGAAAAAAGAGAAGAAAACAAAAAGGCAAAGTAAAGCTTGATATTTTTGCAACCTTATCAATGATATTACCTTGAACCCTTGTCAACGGACGCAGGAAGCATCAGCTAATTAAATCACTATGTAGTGTGTAACCTACAGTAATGTATATTACAGTACATCTTAAATACGTCCTTCAAGATTCACAAATCACTTTTGAGAATGCAATGCAAACTTCTGTACTTGAAGAATAGCACAAGAAATAAAACAAAATTTAGTATTTAAGAAAAAAACATGATACAGAAGTACTAGCACAATTTTTTAGTAAGCTCGGTAATCACTAGGAAGTCATGACCAACACTTTTTTAAGAATGCAGCTCTATTTGGCACGATATGACTTTCAGTTAGCTATCTATATAGCTAAGTTTACGATAATGGTAGTCATTATTGTTAAATTATAATCCGGAAAACCAGGTAGCCTTGTCTGTGGTCACATATCTCAATTCGCCAATGAAACCTCATTTACATACCAGCTAATTAATGGTTAGCTTCCAAGGAAACTTTACTGTGATTGAAGGGAAGGTCCCCCCGAGGTGGCTCATGGGAGCAGTAATACTCAAGAGAGTCACAATTATTCATGTATATGGATCAATGATCAAACATGGCAGCAGTAACTAAAGAAAACAAAGGGAAATTACCACTTGAAGAATTGAGTACTAACCTGGTGAACTGGTGGTCCACAGATTTTCTGCCGCTTGCAAGTATAACTCAGCTCCCGCATTCAGCACTTCATGACACGTGAAGACCCTGGAAAATAGCAGATTAGGAATGCGATGTTGCTTCTGACAGATAAACGCACAAATGATAGAAAAGTTTGGCTAAATTTTAGCCACTGAATGCTTCAAGTGTAGTCACTTTCTCAGTGCATTTTCAGCTCAGAAGCCAATTTTTGAAAATACATGCATGCTGAAACTGACCATCAGGAATTGAAAATGATGACAAGCAAATCTCTCTGCAGGCCTTAATTATTGTGCTCAGTGCGATCCAGTCAATAGTGAGTCACGTTCATGTTTCTTTAGACATTAGATCTATCAGAGAGATAAGATATCAGTCCAAACAAAAATGAGACAGCGATCAATCATATTTAACAAGTGAAACCCTGCAGACATGATGAGGTTGTACTTTATAGGATTGACTAATGCAAACAAATGGACCAATCAAACTCTAGGTATTATTTAACTTTTCTACTAACTCCATAGTCACATATAAGCTGCGCCTCTCAGTCTCTACGCTCTACGTGTTTATTATCTGATAAGAATACAAATTTCCCTCCTCAAAAACTGAGTCTTCCATATATTTGTATAATTTACGTTCAGCTTTCAGTTTTGCACGTAGTTAACTATACAGACAAAACGTGGGGTTCTACCCCTTGTGAAAACCCAAAAAAATTCGGACAAATTGTTGGGCATCTCAATACTAATACAAGGAAGCTTTTAAATAGTAAGAGACTTCTCTATAACTGACAAGAGTACTTCCTGTATAAAGAGAACTAACAGAGGACTAACCGGGTTTCTGCCTTGTTAATTTTCAGAATTAGCCAAAAAAACTGCCTCCAGTTAAGGCATCTTTGTCCGATCACCTGTTATTATTCCCTGCAATATACTGAGAAGTTACGCCTCGTGAACATAGTGCTCAGGTCTAGCTTTAATGTTAAACTCATCTTTCGTTATCCTCAAAATCTACACATCATCTTTTGATTAGGTCAGCTTCGTAACAAGCACAAAGAAGAGCAGAGAAAGTGGACTTGTACTAACCTTTAATCACTTATCCAGAATCCTATCAAAAATCCTGAAAGCCTAAAAAAACACAGCTTTGCAAGCTATAAGAGCTGAAATAACCGAATGACAAAGAAATGATATTCAGTTTTGGACTTAGCACAACCCTGGGTCTCACTTTCAGGTTTTACATTTGTTGACTGGGATGCAGAAGATCGAAACAGAATCCGCCATCTTACCTTCCCAGTTTAATTTTTGGAAAATTACGGCTTCTTCTCGTAATCTGCACGTCATGCATTTACATTTCGAGTAGTACCAGCAAACTACCCACAAGAATATTAGAATCAAATTCACTTTTCATTCCCAAGCCACGCATTTCTTGGGAAATGAGTAAAACGTCGCCGTCTTGGACATAAGGATGAAGGCCTGAGAATTTCAGAGGCTGAAGTGAAAACAGATTCTGAGAGAGACGCGTCTTACACTTACTGCAAAATCACCATATCATGCAATTACTATAAATAACGAAAGCGCTTTTGTGATGCAGAAAGAAACTCACTGAAAAGGAACAACGATCAGTGGTGAACAAGACAAACTTGTTACAAGTTATAATGTGATTCCATAAATGCTCTGCATCAGTTTTCCCCCTTTTGTAGGCTACAGAGCCTTGCACAGCCAAATTTTTTGTTCCATTTTTTCCCCCAAGACATTATATTTTAAGCAAAAGATTTATGTTTTCTGTGAAGGATATTTAGGAAGTCTCTCAAACAAAATGTCCTCGCCCTCGGCCATGACTAATTTATATTTGAATTAAAAAGTCCTGCTAATTAATACTATCTCCGGTCCTAATTATAAGAGTTAGTTGACTAATTTGAAAAGATTAAGGAAAGAAATTAAGTTAGTTATTTGTCATAAATAGGTGTTGTTTTTCCTAAAATATCCTTGCTAATCAAGTGTATTAACTAGAATTACCATTGTTAGAAGAACTGTTTTAGAAAAAAAAATGTATAAATATTAAGACAACGTGGATTAGAATCTTCTATTTAAGATTAAAATAAAAGTCAAACGAAGTCCTGTATAAAGACCGAGGTAGTATGTAAAGTGGTCTTTTTCAAA
Organism: Neltuma alba; assembly: GCF_004799145.2. Taxonomy (NCBI): domain Eukaryota; kingdom Viridiplantae; phylum Streptophyta; class Magnoliopsida; order Fabales; family Fabaceae; genus Neltuma; species Neltuma alba. The sequence continues at coordinate 54,591 of NW_021637733.1, forward strand.
TAAATATAAACTAGATTGGAAGCACACATATTTTGTATGAAGTTTAAAGCAAGTCGCATTATTTACATAATCTTAATAGTGTTTTTTTTTTTCATATATAAGACCTAACAAAACATATGTGCTTATAATTATATATTCATATTTATTGTTCAATTGATGAACTTCTAATCCCAATTATTTATGATAATTTTCGTGTGTTTTATTTAATCGTAAAATTAGCATTTAGATTCCTACTAGCGTTCCGCGACCCAAAGTAAACTAAGGTTATAAATAAGACAAAACTGCAATTTGCAATTCAGAAGCAAATATGGACCATTTGTGGAGGCATATTAGTAACTATATTTGCCTTATACTCTTTTTTTTTTTCCTGACCAAAATTTGCCTTATACTCTAGCTTTTCAACTGTTTTATCTAATAATTTGCATCTCTGTAGGAAACATGTAATTTATTTAGTTAATCACTCAAACTCGTATAGGATGAAGGTTCTATCTCAGCTTCACAAATTATTTACATATTTATAGCTACTTTTTAACTAATATTTTTAGTCTACCTAAAATGTTAAACCAAACTTATGTAGTAGACTTGAGTAATAGGGTTATATTTTAAACTTATTATTAGGAAGCTGATCACATACAGAATAAATGTAATTTATCATTGAATTTATTAAAACATTTGCATTTATAAAATATGAAAACTTCAACCTAATTATTTTATATTATAACTTAACATTCCGTGAATTTCCAACTTATTGTTCATGTTTTCAGTTTGGTTAGTTGCCTGTTTTTTCAACTAACCTTCTATCTATTTTTAATTTGTTAAAAAAGTTAAAGATAATCAAATTAAAAATTTGGAGCATATGAAGTTTAAGGATAAGGTTCTGGTAATTTATTTTACTTTCAATCAAAATTTAAATATAACAGAGTAAATGTACTTTTATGATTGAATTTTACAAACGTTTTAGAGGCGTTAGCTTCAAAATATGCTAACACATTTTCATCAGCCACTGCAATCTATGGGTCTTAATCATACGGTTTAATCTGTTTCGTGACATGTCATCTAGAAAGGAAAACAAAAAGAAAAATGTCAAAAAAAATAATTATTGAATTTTAAAATTCTAAATAAGAAATATTACAAAAATATGTTGCCATTTCCTTTTTAAATGTAATTATTTTGTTTATGAATATAATAATTAATACTGATTTAAAATTTTAAAATTTAATATCTGTGGGATTTTCTCAAAACAAAATCCACACTTCTTGTCGGAAGTCAGAACCAAACCAATGTAGTTTCTCTATCATGCTTCTCAATTTTGGAGCAGTACAATTCTGGGTCAAAACAATGCATAATCTTCATTAGGGCCCTCGTAAGAACTTGCCACGAGAGCGCGAGTCATATGGCAACAATGACAACTCAGAAGCATGTTAGAGTGAGAAGTGAGAACAAGGAGTAAATCTTCACAGCTTCAATGAAAGACCAAAATCTGCATTCTCGTCGCATGCTTTGATCTAGATTCATGCTGATTGAAAAAATATAATTCGTTAGACTGGAACAAGCTTGCACGAGAGATACAATTGGAAAGCGACGGAAACGGGACAAAAAGAGGAAATTTCCGACAAAGTGATTTCACAGAGGAATAAATACAAACACGGAAAGAGCGTCATCTTGCCGCCCCGAGATTCACCAACACTAACCTGAATACGGCGTCCATAAATCAACGTAGTCTCCCAAAGAACGAGGAAGCGCCTTCTCCACGCTTCAGGTTCAGGAAAATCCCCGGTAAGAGCAAGGGAGCTATCGTCCTTCCGATTCCCAAGATTCAGGACATGAAGCTTCTTACCAAACACTTGTTCCATCGCCTTCAAGCTTTCTTCCATTACAATCTTTCCATCTCTCAGCTTATTCTCCGCCTCTACACAACTTCCTCCAACATTCACCATGATTCTCCCGCCTTTCCTCAAGCTCTTGCTCATTTTCTCCCACGAGGCCGGATCCTGAAGCTCTGGTAGCAAGCTACCTTTGGAGAACAAATCAACCAAAATCCCCGCGAACCCGTCTTTCCAGCTAGCAGTCAAGGCGTTGCCGATATATATGAAAAGCCTCTGTGGGTGTTCTCTTTCAAGCTTCGCGAGGGAGAAATACTTTCTGCCAACGTCAATTACAGATGGGTCGAGCTCCCACCCATGGATGACCACTTCTGGGTACAATTCAAGCATGAGACGGGCCGCGGAGCCTGCACCGAAGCCGAGAATTCCGATGGGTCCGGGGGGCAAAATGGGAGGCAATGTAGCGAAGACGTCGAAGTAAGTGTTGGTGAGTAGTCTGAAAAGGAAGGATATGCTGTGGATGTTTCCAGGGCCATCGAGAAGGAGGAGCCTCGAACCGGCGAAAGGGTGATCGGCTTTTCGCGAAACTTCTAGCACCCGGATGTAGTTATACCTGGACTTGAACCTCGCCAAAATGGTGACGTCCTCAATGGGAATACCGTCGTCTTGGGTTTTTGTTAGCGCGGTGGACTGTCGATTTTGCTCGCATTTCACGGCCAGTGAAGCTGGAGGAGTTATGTGAAGGAAAGAGAGTTTCCTTGGGATGTGTTGGACAGGATGGCCTGAAATGCGAATAGGTAGGTACATTTGGGACGAAGCAAGAACCATTGACATCTTCTGCGCTCTTTCGCAGATTGCATTTAATTTTACTTAAAGAATTGGATGAACAGCAATACACGTTGAGCGGACCGCTTTATCGGCGTTTCTACGTTGGAGACTTTCCATAACCGGCTTTTACTCAGTTTTAAAGGCTGTTCGAGAAACGTTGAGGTTATGGGAATTGGAATCTGGCAGTACTCCGGTTACCTCACCGTATTCCCGGATGTTAATTCTTTCCGATGAGGGTTTAACGTCTAAAATTAAATTGAGATCTTTGAAATATCCGGCTCAAGCATGACCTGAGAAAAAGTGAGAAATCTTATATTACTAGGTTGATTTTTAGGCTAAGATTTTTCTTTTTTAGTATTATTAGTCTGATACATGAATCGTACATTTGTACTGTAGAGCACGCGACCATGATATATATGAATGTGATTTCACATAACTTGTCTTGACGTTGGGGGCTGGGGGACGAATATGCAAGACAATAAGAAAAACCCGATTCATCACTATTACCTAGTGTCTATACATAAAAATATTCAAAACCCCAAAACGTTCCTCCACCGTGCGAAGACCAAGTATACATTAGCACAAGGCACTGCACTTCCCACCGACCGGAACATCCGCAATACGGACTGGCTGTGCAAGAACTTGCTCTGTTTTCGTACGAGTCAGGATGATGGTTGCCTTTCTGGCTTCTCTTCTTCCATCTCATCAGGAACATCCCTGAAACACAGCATATTTCTCACCTTTAAATGAAATGCGACAGTATTTCTTCTAAGAAAGGGGGAAAGGGTGTCATCATTGGCACGTGAACAGATTTGAGCTTTAATATGAATTGAAGCTGTCGTAAAGGTTTTCATGTAAATTTATAAAATCATGCGGACCTCTCGCGTATTGCACATAGTTTGAGAAGTGAACCATGCTATTCACAACTCGTGAAAAGTATGGCTTTTATAGATTTTATATTTTATATTGATTATTGATATTTATTTTGGAAAATGTATAATCTTGTAATAGCAGAAATTATAAAAATGAAAGAATTTACAATAGGAACTATAAGTGTATGAAAGAAAAAGAGTGCTTAGTTGGAAAAATTATATACACATGTTATGTTTCCAATGAAGAATCTTATGATACGAGGAACTTCAGCTTAGTCTTGCCCGTTAATAAAATTGATTCATTGATGGTCAATCAAACATCTACCTTCCAATGAGACGATGCCTATGCATATTAAGATGGCACACAGTCTCAGCCCAACGGCCCGACCACTAAATGGAGTTTGCTAAAAGATGCATTGGCATGGCAGCCATCAATATCAATAATCAATATCTTTGTGTGAGCATGGATGCATGTGTGTAAAGTGCATAGGAAGCCAAGTCAAGAGCAGTGTTCCAATCAATGCACAGAACACACATCTACTTGGCATATAATCTTCTAAAGAAATTAGAGATGCATGAGGATAGCGCCTTGACTTTTGATAAATGGCTAAACAGAAAATCATATAAAAGTTTAAGGAGTACTGCAGAATCCACGCTCCCGCCAAACATGAGGCTAAAATCTTTTGCAGAAACCATATGCATTTACTAGTGTTACAACAAAATATGATATTTACCTTATATTTGAGTATTTTGGACTAGGCCTCACATCTTCATCATGATCAGAATCATAATCTTCACCACTCCATATGCGACGTTTTGGTCTTCGATCCATGTCCTCTTCCACCTAAATCCATTTACTGAATAAAGTCAAACCAGCAGAAGAAAAAGGTGAGGAGGCAACATCCATAACTAGGTATTAAGGACAAACCTCTTCTGGAACTTCAATTGTAGATGGTGTTGTCTGAAAAGGCGCACTGGGTGCATGAGGAAGTCTGGAGAGCTGTTCTAATAGTGTGGCCCTGAAAAAACAGCTCATCAATGTTAGTCATTGTTTGCTCTATGCAAAGTCTAACAGCAACAAAGGTAATAGGAGTCTCAGAAAACTCAAGCTCTTGTCGCCTAATGATGTAAATGCAACCAACATGAAAATGACAAAGAAAAAGGCCGTCATCCGGGCATGAACTATATCTCGTGTGTTTATACAACTAGCCAGAAGATTCTTAGATCATTATTGCAGAAAGGATGAAAAAATTTAATAAATTTGAGTAACTGAATTCAGAATCTGAAATCAGAATCTTCCATTTTAGTTCAACGATAAAGTTACTAATGTTTAAGATTACCTTATTTTTTCCATATCCTTGGGCGAGTTAAGGTTCTCCATGTTACACGGATCAACATGAAGAGTGTAGTCCGGGCCAAAATACTCGAAATATTCGTTGTAGGGCAACTTATTATCAGGTTCAACACCTACAGCCACCGCTGTCTAAAACAGAGAATGGAAATGTAATCAATTAGCGTCACCAAATTAACAACAAAAAGAATTATGCATAATTCAGTCAGAGGGAAGGGACCTCATAACACCAGCAACGAGCAACATTCCTAATTGTATATCCTCCCCCACCCAAGACCATCAAAGGAACATTGAAAGATCTAAGAAAACGAAGGCAATCTGCATGGCCCTTAACAGACAAATTGAAGCAACCTAGCCTGTCACCAGACAATGAATCAGCGCCGCATTGAAGAACAACTGCATCAGGTTGATACAACTCCATGACTTTCTGAATGATGGGGCGAAACAACCCACAGAAATTCTCATCATCCATCCCATCATTCAACGGGACATTTAAAGCATAATTCTTCCCCGAGCCAGCCCCTACATCTTTAATGTGCCCAGTGCCTGGGAAAAAATCCCCAAACTTATGAAAAGACACTGTCATCACTCTATCAGTTGTATAGAAAGCTTCCTCAACGCCATCTCCATGGTGAACATCAATGTCAACATATAATACACGCTGCCCAGAAACATAGAATGGACAGTAAGAACAGTATACTGATGGAAAAAGGGGAATAATAAACATATGGCATAAATTTGCATTTGCTCTTATGTTTCAAATGTGAAATAATAATGGAATAGAATCACTGTTATGACAAATCTAAATGGCTATTTGGTTGCTAGTTTGTGGATTCAATGTAATTTCCCGTGAAAGATTGCCTTCGAACAAGCGAAGAAGCTATAAATATAAGCACAATTGGTGGGGGGATTGTGATTGCTGCCAAACATAAAAAGCATCAGTCCTGGAGAACGAAGACATGAACGTAAACGCCATTACTCTGTGCTTAACGGTACTTTCTTGTGTCGGGCTGATATCTTGGTTGCACCCGCTATATGGGTACCTTGATTTAATAATTTTCCACAAGCTCGTAAGTTTTTACATCAAAACACCATATAGATAGTTCCCATGCACTTGCAAATTAAATTATCCATGCACCATGTCACCAAGCTGGTTTCAAATTCAATGCCATGAAGTTCAATAGGAAAATTTTACATGTTATGTAACAGCAACCGAGGATTGATCGAGGAAAAAACCCAGAAACACGCAGCAAATTGAGCCTAGGGTTATTAGAACAAGCTATGGAAGCATATATAGCAATAAGTGTCCCAAACCAACAAATGATCGAACATGAACATAAGGATCATAAACCAAGAAAGGCGCAACAAAAAAAATGGAAAGGGGAATTCAGACAGTGGATAGAAATAGAATTTACCCTGTGAACCTTGAGCAGCTCCAGAATGCCGAGGACAATATCGTTGACATAACAAAACCCAGAAGCCTCAGACTTCTTAGCATGGTGCAGACCGCCAGCCCAGTTGATGGCAATATCAGCATCGCCACGGTTCAACTTGACGGCGGCGCCAATGGAACCACCAGCAGAGGCCTGACAGAAATTGAACAAGCCGTCAAAGACGGGACAGTCCTCGCCAACATTGAAGCGCTTGAGCTGACGAGAGAATGTGTTCTCAGCGAGGGTCTCCGGCGTGACAGTGGAGAGGAAGTCAACGTATTCGTCGGTGTGAAAACGGCGGATGTCTTCGGGGGCGGCGGGGAAAGGACGATTGATTTCCATGCGGCGATGGAGGTAGTAATGAACGATGAGGTTATGGGCCATGCGAATCCGATGGGGTTTCATGGGATGGCCTTGGCCGTAGTAGTAATCGCCGATGGTGGGTTCGTAGAAATAGGTGACCCTCCTCTTCTTGGCGTCCGGACCCGAAGGTAAAGAAACACCACCACCCTCCGTACCCTCTCCCATTCTCTCTCACTACGCTGCACGGCTTCTGCTAGATCCAATATACCCAAACCCTTCTCGCCGTGTCGCTCCCTCTCTCTCTCCCGCCGTCGGTTTGTCTCTGGCGCTAGTGCTCACTGCTCACAGCATTTGACTGAAGGTGCTTCTCTCATACAGCACTGAGAGTCTGAGACTCCCCAAAAAGGGTTAAATCCTCGTAACGCGCCCGATTGACGCGCACACAAATGTAAATGATCTTTGAGTTTGTAGCTGTGATACCGGGAATGCCTTTACCAATAACTTCCTTAACTTCCTTTTTTTTTTTTTGGCCAACCTATTTACCAATAATATTTGAAATTGCAAAATATTTATACTTAATTGAACCAAACACAGCCTCATTGCCGTCAAATGTCCAACACTGAGCCATAACTAGAGTTGTAATAGATCAGCAAACGGAGGGAGAGGATCTGGATGCAGTAACCATAGAGGACTCAACATTACAGATCGGCTTGCGTTTGGATGCCGAAGTTGGACTTGTACGAGGATCAACCTGTCTCCTCAAAGAAAATTGAAATTGAAAATTTCACTTAAATTCTGAATTTTTATTGTAAATTATAATTACCAAGAATACTTCATTTGCCCAATATAGCCCAATTACGAGGCCCAACTTTTTTTATTTAGGCTTTAACAGGCCCAACCATAGGCGGCACATGGGTCATTTAAGCCCATTTCCATGTGCATTGACCTCGATCTGGTGCTGGGAGATGAAAAATGTTGGGTGATCAGCATCCAGCATCGTATTTGAGATAGGTTGTTCAGATCTCACCATGTCATTAGCCGGAGCCAGAATACAAAGCACTGCCTTTATTCCTTTTTCTCCCATTTTGTCAATTTGCATTGCTGTCGGAATTTCCTTTATTCACATCACTGGCTCTGGATATTGATCTCTTCTTGTGATTATTTGGCAAGAACTCAGTACAAGATCATAAAATTCGAGTGGCTAAACTTTGAAAACAAAATATTGAATAGGTTGGATAGCTACTATTTGTGAAGGAGAATAGTATTTGATGAGCAGGAATGCCAGCAGATGAACAAGTCTTGGACTTTTCTGTTGAAGCGCTCCATAATATGACACGACAAATATTCCAACTATTCCAGGATTGGGAGGAGTTCAATTCACGCACGGATGACTACATTGTCAAACTAGGACTGTGTCCCTCTCATGCATCCTTTCATATAATACATATAAAAGTTTCTTAATTAATTTAGGTAGATTAATAAACATAATTTGATCTCCCTAAAATATTTTTACAAAACATTAGATTATATATTAATTTACAAGTGACACAAATAATTAATTTGAAACAAAATAATAAATAAAATTAGTTAAAATATTATATTTGGGATCAAATTCAAGAGCATTATTATTGTCGAACTAATTAAAGCAATGGCTATGAAAAAAAACATCAATTATTTGATACTAAGGGGAATATATAGCTAGAGGATTTCAAAGTTAATTGGCGGTTTTTTTCTTATCCAGTTCAATCCAGCCTAACATCCGGGATTGCTGCCACCTGGAGGAATTAAGGGATAAGGTATTGTGTTTTTTTTTTTAAAACAATAGAGACTAACGACTAAGCAAACAAAAAGACAAGCACAGGGAATGATCCGTGTATATATTATATATAGCAGTATAGGGACTAACTACAAAAGGATGTAAATTATGAAGACAATATTGATAATTAGAACATTATTTTTGGCTAAGATTAGATATGATTTGCATTGTCTTCTTAACACAAATGGGAATATGTAAAAGAGAGAATAAAGAAAGGCTCGTTTTCTCTTATTCGTTTGCCGCCACCAAAATTCACAAGCCGACGGAAAATATCGTCCCCTGACACATTTTCTTAAGAAATAAACTTGTGCCTGTAAGTGACGTTTACGTTAAACGCAAAATGTCCTCAAAAAATAATAAATTTTCAGAGCAATCAAAAGAGAAAAAAGAAAAGAGCATGAAGGTGGTGTCAAGTCTTGGACCCCAGGAGAAAAGAGAGCCGTGTAGGCAGTCATATATATTATTCGTTGAAAGTCAAAAGATAATAATAAAAAATGAAAAAGAAGAAGAAGCATGTGGACCAGATTAATGTTAATTAGGGCCCTTTATAATGCAGTCTAATCACGTAATTTTTTCTTCTGCGATGGGGTGGGGACAAGCAACTTTAATTAGTAGAAGAAGAGGTTGTGGGGGTGTTATCGTCTTGCCTCTTTTTGATATATTGATTGGGGACATGTGAGATTGTATTTTCTTCTCAAGGCATTTTAATTACAACTTTTGACTTATTTACATGTGGCTTGTCTACGTTGATTGTCTCCTGAGGGACCAAGGAATCTTCAAACTCTCCCTCTTAATCACACCATGTACTACTGCACTTTAATTATCCTAAATAACCCCTGTTCTAAGTTAATGATGTAATCACTGTAATTATATCTCTCTCTTTTTTATTATCTTATGACAAACATTTTCTTCTTTGTCCGGCCACACTTTCTTAATTTAATCTATGTTGGCTTTTCTATAAACATATAAATTATTCTGCAGTCTTTCATATATAGTTAATATTCTGATTTATTTTGTTATTTATATTCTCTTCAGTCCTTTATTACAAGACATTTAAAGAAAAGATTTGTGGTCTTTTTTCTTTAAAGACATCATATGAGATGTTTATTAGATTTTCTTGCATTATCCTTATTTAATGTTTGTTTATGTTTTTAAGACCTGGCTATTCAGCCTTTCAAAGAGTGCGTTTGCAAATTTTGTTGGTTTCCATATAGAGTTTATAGGTTTTAATCCTTTCCATAATAATTTAGATAAAAATGTAAAAAAAAATAACTTCTAAAATTGACTAGATGGATATTTACCAACAATAGTTCTTTTGCAATGCATCCAAACTTCTTCATGGACCCATGTGTTCCCCTTTCATCTTTAATTTATCAAATTAAGTCCTCTCCAAGTCGAATACACTTAGTGACAATAATATCGAATAAATGATATACTATGAATGCAAAGTCGCATCTTTTAATGGTTAATATGCACTGCAAGTTGTACATTCCAAACACGAGCTTCACATTTTTTTTTTTTATCGATCTATGTATATGTGTCAAATTTTGCTAATGGCATTAGTTGAACAAGAGTGATTACATTACATCAACGTGGGGCTGCATTATTATATATAACATCAAAAATCAAAAAGAAAATGACATAAAATCTAATGTAATAATTATCGTAGAAAAGAGAAACCCAATTAAGAGCAAGAGCATTGAAATCACACTACGCCCATGGAATTAAGTCTTGTTTGGTGATTGCGTATAACAACAGTTATCACCAACTACATATTAGAATTGCTAGATGGGTATATCAGTATATGATGACTTCATTGCTCTTTGCCACTAGCTTTTCTCCCACAAATATACGTAACGTATATATATGATTTAGCGTTGTCTTCCATTAAGTTAATGAGAAATTTCTGCTGGCAAAGAAAAAGTGTTATGAGACATTAGATTCACGACAATAAAATAATTGTCTTACAGTGATCGAATTTATTTTACACACTTATAAATGAAGAAAATGAACTCTCCCTAGGTAATAAGTACTTGAAGTGTAGCTTGAACCTAACAAGGATTGATGAAGAGCCTATGAGATGAGGTGACTTAGCTTGAGAAGAAGGGAAATGAGTGAATTAATCATCACTTATAGAAATCAGGTGTATCAATTGGAGAAATAATATTAAATGATATAGTGTGAAGAAGATCGATGGAGTTAATATATATATATATATATATATATATATAGTGTAGAGGTTATTAAATAATTGATAATTGATGGAGAAGGAAATAAGAAAAGGTAGGGAGGGGGATCTGGAAATCTTGGGAGGGTGTGGAAGGTAGTAAGAAAGGAGAGAGGCAAAAGATTGAAGGAGAGGCAAAGAGGGCTAATCATTTGGGGGAAGGATGAAGGAAAAGGAATGGTTTTCCAACGCCTTTACTTTCATTCTCATCATTCTCTTATCATCATCACTTGAAAAGGAAGCTTTATCGTTTGTCCCCCCACTTTCTCCCTCCTTGATTTTGACCCTTCCCTATGCCCCCCCCCCCCTCAAAAAAAAATTCCTTCTCTTTTCCTCATCACTGTATATTTCCACATTTTATCCACACATGCCGTAAAATATATATTATTTAATAAGTGTTGTAATTTATTGTAATTTGTCCATGTCTATTTCTATGCACATGCACAAGTTTAATTATAGAGTACTGGCATATAGGCTGGGTAAGAGAACTTTTTATTTTCTAAACCGTATTTCACTTATGAGACTTGCAGATGATGGGACTCATGACATAGCATATTTAATAGAAAAATAAAATAAAATAGTAAAATTTTCTTAACATTAAGTCTTACTAAGAGTGTTCATGAGATAACTCCGTCCTGATGAATAATGACAAGACGAGATTTTCGTCTCATGTCCCATTCCATCCCGTCACCTTTTTCTTTTTGAAAAAATCATTGCAAATTGGGTTAGAATTTTTGGCTTTTTATATTTTATTATTTATTTTTATCAGGCATTTAAAAGATAAAAACACTTCAAAAAAAATTATTATGTAAAAAGCTCAAATTACAAATAAAAAAAACCATGCCTTTGATAGTAAAAAATCACTGGAAAAAAAGCACTAATATTAATTTAATAAGTGAATCTTTTAAAATAAATAAATAAATATCTTGGGACGGGACGACCCTTCCCCACGTCTCATCTTATTCCAATTACTATTTTTGTCCCATCCTATAGTTGTCTTGTCTCGAAGTTTTTTTTTGTCTCATCCATAATTGATCGAGATTGAGACGAGACGTTATGATGGACAAGTTGAGCACCTTTAAGTCTTATTATATTGCTCTCTCCCCCTCTCTCCATATATACAATCCTCCGATCCTTGATGTATGATCTAATTTGAGAGTTGATATTGATCTTATATATGAGACTTATTTGACATATTTATAATTTTTTTTAATTAATCTCATTGATATTCTTTCAACAATGATCAAGTAGAAAAGGAACAGAGAGAATTAAGAAAGATGATTAGGCTGTTTTAAACAAAAACATATCATATTAACTAGTTGAACTAATACTCTTAGTTTACTCAAATTAATTAATTAGTTTTAAGTATATATCAACCTAAATGCAATGAATGTAGCCTTGTCAGTCTTTATTTTTCACTACAAAACATGCAATTATTAGAGAGAGCTACATGGTAAATGAAGAGGCAGGTGGGCGTTTTGTTTTGTGCCATTCAAATCTCATATAACAGCGCCTACGCTGTGTCACGTCGATGGCTTCGCTCGGAGATTGTGTTTTATCTCCTGCATCTTCTTGATTTGATTGTGAAAATATTGTAGCTTACTTTCACATATACAGTTTAATTTATATGTAGTATAATGTTCATGCACCTTTCTGTTTCTCCGATCCTGTGAAAAATAAAAGAAACATTAACATTGATGAAACGAAAATAATTCTACATGTAGATACTCATTTTGTGTTTTTATCGCTGGGTGCTATGAGCATGGAGTTGATTTTTCTTCACGTGTCCTCTGAGATATACAGCTCATGTAACAGTATCACATATAGCGCATCTATTTATTTTTTTTCTTTTAATGTCTGAACCATGTTTCAAAGCAATCCAACTAAAAGAGAGGCCACATAAAATAACTTCGTCTCAATATGTTAGTTATCTCACCGGCCATGTGTCGACCGACCTCTCACGAATTTCAACACTTGGAGAATAATTATTCAACTTATTATTCATGCGAGTAGTGATATATACATATATAGGAAATGATTAATTCCCCAACAATGGTGAGACAACAAGAGAGAGAAGCGTGGTGATCTTTCTCATCAGAACTTGTGAGCATAGAAAACACTGAGGGAGACGAATTGAAGGTGTTGGGAGGCCGGATAAGGCAATCCACACATTAATTCTATTAATTTCTTCCTTTATATATGTGTGTGTATATACGTATGTGTATCATATGTATCCTTCCAAACCACCTCTTCATTTTCACTATCTTTCTAAGCGGCCCTACCGTCAGAATATAGCACGTTTCAATTTTTCTTTTGAAAAAATCGTATTATCATTGATATAAAATTCATTTTTTTAAACGAACATTTTTTAGAAATGTTACAGAAACAATATTTTTTATATTTGACATGGATAAATCTCTTGATGGAGATTTAAACTTTGATTTGTTACATTATGAGAAATTAGTCTTTTCTGCTAAATTTAACCTTCATTTGTCATCATTATTGCAATATACATATTAATTATTCGAATATTAAGTTCTGATTTGCAGGCAATATATATGTGATTAACAGTTAAGAATTTAAGAAACACTAATGCTTCTAAATTTAAAAAAACACACTTCGATGATGCCTCAAATTTTGTTTTGGTTTCTCATTTTACCATCATTTAATTACTTATATTATTCATATCATATTGTATTTAATTCTCATATATCCTCTCTCCCACACATATCTCTCTTCCACATGAATGAGGGTATTTTTGGCAAAAAGTCACATTTTTTACACATTATTACCATCAACTAATTTTAACTAACATTTTGAACAACGTAATTTGAGTAATTATCTCTTATAAAAAGGAGCGGTGGGACTATATATTAACATTTGAAAAGAGCGAGTTTTCACGAGTCATAATTATGAACCTGGTTTCCCTGTTTATGAGTTAAAGAAGGCCCAAATTCAGAGGATGTAGCTTGATTTTATTTGATAGCTAAAGTATATATGATGCTAGCGAGGGAAAAACACATAACTGAAAGATAGCAAAGCAACATCCAAGGGTGGAGCCAAAGACGCGCGAGGATGAAGGGATATGTGAAAAGAGGCAACTGCGCGCTAAACCCCACTGAGCCAACATGAACGAAGCAGATTGATATTGACCATTGTATAAATATATATACATATAACTATAGTGTCGTCAATCACTAACACGCCCCTCCTCAATTTCTGCAGTTTCCTAATTACTCCCCCGGTTGGTATTTCATTTTTTCCACGAATATACAAATTGAACACTTCCAAAAGACCCAACCCTTTTTAATTGAGTGTCAATTATTATTGCTCAACACTTCCAAAATATGTGCATTTGCGTGCGGACATACAACGCAACGAGCAAGATGCGAACGCTGCCCTATAACCACAAAACTGCGGAATGTGAGATGCACTCACACACGCATGTTAATATGCGTGTCTGTAATTTTAGCAGACAGTCTGTGTTCGCTCACACGGGAGAGGATTATAACGAAGTCTCAAAAAAAGAAAATAATTATCAGTAAATCCCAATAATAAATAAACAATTGCCATTTTCTACACTAAAACTTATTATTATAAGTTATTTTATTGTCACTGAAAACTTTCTAGTGATAACATAACTTTAAATTAATATTTTTATTTCTTTGTTATTTGATCCAACTTTTGGAGGAATGTAAGTTGTGTGAGATCGAGATTGCATTATTAGTGTCATTATAGCTAAGAAGTTGAATATAATTAATCAAGTAAAGAAAAGGTGATGTTGAGATTTACCTTCTGTTATTCTATTCTAGCTACTATAATAGAATAATTAAGTTTTTGAACCTCTATAAATTGGTTATCGGGATCCGATATTTAGGAATAAATGAAGTACTTGCGGGTTAATAAATGATCAGGAAGGACAAATTGAGGTGGGAGCAGAATGGAGGGGAAGCACGCGGTGGAAAATCATGCTGGCACGTTGTGAGAATTGCAGTAGTAATTAAGGAGTAAATGCAGAATTTGATTAGGGTTGCTCCCCTCCGGGGAGTGCCTAAGCTAGCTAGTTTGGGGCGATGCTAATAATAAAGACAAGCTTTGCAATTTCATGTACCATACGAGTCTCGTGTTTCTGATGATTTAGACTATGGACGGATTTTTCCTGCGCACTGAAAGTGATGTCACTAAAACTAACATTTATTATTAGGCCACGTAGTCATGGGACTATATATTTAGCTGCATCATCACCGCTAGCTTCTTTAATATGCCTTCCCGTGCCTTCACACCAAACTCATTCAATTAAATTCACCATCAATGTGTTTTAGGACCCCTTTCTACTTTTTATTGCCATTTATACAATTCCAGTTCATTTACTAACTCACTCTGCATTTCCTACATATATATACACACACACACTTTTGTAATCATATTTATAATATACCTTCAGCATATTTCATACAAATCAAGAAAAATCTTAAATTATATATTAACTTTTCATTAAAATACAGCAACTCTTAAGCTTTATTTTTATTTAATATATATATCTTAAAAAAATAACTATTAACACCATAATAAATGAATAACAAAATAGTAAATTCATGGAAAAAATTTAATGAAGTAGCTTATAAATGGACAAAAAAAAAACCTTCTTTCTCTGTTTTATAAATAGGACCAGAGATGCTCCTCTTTATTTTGTATAAATAATATTTTTCATTTCTTTTTCGATCTGATATATACAGTTGGGAAAAATAATTGTAGAGATTTCAAATTAAACTTGTATAGATGAAATTAAAATAAAATATACACAAATACTTCCTCCAGTCTTTTTCTCTTTTTTTTTACAATGCACTTTTATGAGAGGAAGCATCTATTACAACTTTTCTACATTGCCCGTTTCTAATATTTATTGCTCTCTTTTTATCTGGCTTTTATTCGCATTAAAATGTGAGTTTAAATATAAATAAATTTATGTTTTTATTTAATTTGTAGACAAAATTAAGCTTACAAGTGACAACATTGCGTAATTCTAACAAAATAAAAAATATTTTATAAAAAAATAAAGAGTCTCAATTCGCAGTTTCAGCCAACATTTCTAAATTAAAAAGTTAATTAGTCTTATCTCAAATTTTTTGGGGGTCGGGGAATACAATTACGAGAAAGAAACTACTCCATACTGTATTGTATGGATTCTGAATTGGGAGGCGTACGCAACTGTCGGCCATGGTTGCGCCTCTGAGAGATGATCTAACCACCGTGGGCTGATTTTAATTTTTCAACTCTAAGCTTATTATAAAATTAATACTTTTTTATTTATGAAACATCAGGGTATCCACCGGCGGACCCAGTGACTAATTCCTTCGCTGGCTTGTAGGCACCTCGATGGGTGGGACAGCTGGCCCGGGGTTTTAAAGCTTTTCCATACCCAAGGCAAGGATCGAACCTTCGACACTTGGTTAAGGGAAGATAAGCCCCCACCGCTCAACCACACCCCCCGGGTTATTATAAAATTAATACTACCTCCTGTCTTTAATACATAAAATATCATTTGATTTTTATTTTAATTCTAAATATAAAATTTTAATTTACTTTATCTCTCATATTTATTCATTTTTTCAATATAATTTTTCTAATAAGAGTAGTTCTAGCTAATAAATTTGATTAGTAAAGATATTTTAGAAAAGACAATACTTATTTATTATAAATAATTAATTTAACTTATTTTTTTAATATGTTCAAATTAGTCAACTAACTCTTCTATTTAGAAGCAGAGGTAATATTAAATGATTAATTTGTTACACAACTGTTTGCTTCCCATTTCCATTTCCCTTCCTTTCCTAACACTAAAAAAATCTCATAATTGTTTGGTTAGCCACTTTTCGCTTCCGACCTTAATCATGCAGTTACTTTTTATATTTCAAGTGATGTGAATTAAGATTATACATTTTAATGACTAAGTATAAAAATATTTTTCATCAAATATTCATGACACTTATTATATAGAATATTTAATGATTATAACCACAATATTTTATGTTTCAATGACATGACACGTGAACAAATTATGTTATATATTTAACAATATCCAGTAATGATTATGTTGTTATATTGTAAAATAAAACACATTTTATTATGTTATTGTGTTGTGCAGATTTTTTATAGTCATGAGTATTGAAATAAATATATGGATACAAAACAATCACAAATTTTCTCCTCATGTTTGGCAAGAAAATAAAATAAATTTCGTATACATCCATAAGTATGTTTTTTTGGGGTAAAATCAAGTGCAAGGAAAACTTCAAGACTAGAGCAAACATCAAGTTGACTCGAATAGGAATCACAATAATTCAATTCTCTCCTTATAAAAAACATCTTAAAATGAAAAACGTTTTTTTTTTTTTAAGTCATTCCATATTTTAAGGTAAAAGTGAAAATCGTGCTCTCACAAGTCATTTCTCTAGCTTAACTTTCAACATTTGTATACCCTTAATTAACTTAATTTCTTTTAATGAGTTGCATAAACCTTAATCCGGACTGGACTTTGTAAAATATGTCTCAAACATGAGGTTGGAACCAACAAAAAAAATCACTGGGGTTTTTATTGACATTGGAAACAAACTTAAAAAAAGAAAGTCCCTTTATGCAATTTTACATCAATATTGAAATCTGAGAATAACATTCCCCAGTTTAATTGAATGGTAAACGAATAGCGAATAAATAGTAGCAAGTATTCTTTATACAGTGAATATTGACTTTATTTTTTTAATATTAACATCATTTCGATTAAATTAAATTTCTTTAGGACAAACATACTAGAGGCGGGTCTTTATCAATGTACTTAAAATAAAATTAAATGCAATATTTTTTGAATAAAAAAATCATTTAAGATTGAATAGCTTAATGGTTTTTTGGTTGATAAGTATTATTAATAAGTAATATTCTCTGCATGGAAAGTCCTTGATGCTGCACGTTTAGTGACCGATCGAATTTGTCTCCCCGAAACAGGGACGCACTTACAATGCAAAGTAGTGCTCCTCCTAACCAGATCCTTAAATTAAATAAAAGTATTTTTAAAAAGTCATTTGTTAAGGATGGGTAATAAATTATTAAGCAGCCGTATTTTATAAAAAAATAATAATTTATTACTAATAAACGTGGGACTGCAATTTGAGTCTGACTCCGGGAAAAAAATTTCTTTGTTCATCTCGCGCCTAGTTTTTCAAAGTTATAGTACACATAGACGGTTGAAATGTGCTTGTCTAAGATTTTATTCTATGTTTAGTGAAAAAGAAATCTTGCTTGTGAAGTTGAACTCATGATACAATTTGCTGAAAGATCAATGATTTAATTTTTAAGCCAAATTCATGATTCAAAGAAAAAGGAACACGACTTTGCTAAATATACTTGTCATCCTAATTATATTTTTTTTTTTGGAGAAGAATTTCCCTTGTGATGACACCGTTAATAGCAGAACGCTTTAAAATATGCAGTGCCTTGATTATCTCTGAAAATCAAATGATAATATATAAAAGATGTTGTGATCTATGATTTAGAAATTTTGAGTTCTAATTAGATAGTTTTGTTGTTTTTATCAAATTTAAACGCTTTTGGCTATTTTTTTCCATTAAAATAATTAAGAGTCAAATTTTTAGTGGAGAGTGGAGACCACAAGTCCGTAATGTACTGGTGTCCGCTTGTTTTCAGTATTTTAGACGTTTAGATAAAGAAAAGCTTGCCCTCATGAGGGCATTGAAGTTTGTTTGATCCGTAGTATATTATTGATGGCAAAAAAAGATAATAATAACAAAGAAAAGCTTAATAATCAAATTAGGTATTCTTCAGACTAGCATGACCGATAATGCCTTAACCTGGTATTAAATATGCAGTTTGAAATAAATTAATGTGATTTGTTATAAACTGCCCTAAATCGTTCGTTGTTGGTCTCCTCTGCCGGTCACAAGAATTCTGAGATTTCTCCATTTTTTTCCCTATTAAACTTGTAATCCGTACCTTTTAAACGAATTCTACTTCATTTTTTCCTGCTATCTTCTTTTTACATAACTTCCGATAATTATGTCAGATTTAAGTCTTGTTGATGGAATTAGTTATCTCAACAGCTTTGCTATTTATATATAATTAAATTCAAGGCCTAATACTTAAACGGTCATAATCCTTTAAAACTGATGTTACTCCGATCAGCCTAAATGATAGAGATTTGATCTCATTTCTCCATTAATAAATAAAGATTTGATTTCTAATTTTCTTATACATAAATTAAATTTAAGATACTCCTACAATGTCTCATTGAGGGGAAAATAGGCAAAGCAATGTTGTAAAACTGACTCTCCGAGTTTAACGTTTTTATGTTTTCAGCTAACAAAATTGTATCGACTTGCTCTTAAACTCGTGATAATTATAAACTCGATTAAACTTATAAGTTCATTTACCGAGTTTACCGCTTTTACGTTTTTAACTTACAAAATCATATCAACTCGTTCTTAAACTCATGTTAAATTTTTGAATTTGTTTAGTGACTATATATATAAATTTTATTAAAATTTTTTTTGTTGAATGTGATAAGTTATGAACATTGATGGATATAATTTTAATTATTGAAATTAAAAATATATTTAAATGAAATTGTCCTTGTTTTTTTTATATTAATTATTTGATTATACACTTTTAATACCAGTTTCTTAATAAAAGTAAACTCTTACGAGTTTATTATTTGAGTTTACGGTCCGAGTTTATATCACTATCACGAGTTTGTTTAAACTCGTGAGTTTGACAATCTTGGGCAGAGGCAATAGTCTGTAGTAAATCTATTAATTTATCCTCGTTAGATACTTTTATAGTTGTTTGCAGGAAAAACAAAATATATTTTTATAGTTAATATACGGTGAGATCTATTAAAACTATTTAAAATGCTAAGTTTAAATTTGCGCAATAATCTCTGTGGTTAGACCTCACTAATAAAATCTGACGCCTCGCAAGAAGGATTGCGGGTGACCTCCCTTTAGTGAATATTATAATAGAGGTTGTAATAATTATTATTAAGATAATATTACATGCAACTTATTATTTTGGAACTATCTGTATTATTTATATGTATAGCCCTTAATTTCAATTTTGTTTTCCGCAGTTATTTTTTCCAAAAATCAAATGGAAAATAACTGAAATAATATATATACTTATACGTAAAATTGAGAGACTAGCTACGCTATTTTTAGGAGACCGAAGAGCGAGCCGATGTTTTTCAATAATAAAATAATTTAGTTGTGAAACAAATTATTTTAATAAGTCGACAGGTTCTCGTTTGGCTTGTGTTGTATTGAAATATTTTTCACATGGTATAAAATAATCAAAAAGTAATGTGAGAACGGAGAAAGAATATGTATCCAATTGTGTTAGTCCACCTAATTATAGAGCTTAAAGGCAAAGGAAAAGGTTTACAATATGAATAATATACATGTAGGTTGCAGCAAGATATTCAAAGGTTTCATTTCTATTAAATAACACACACATATATAACATATAGACCAATGGAGAAAAAAATAGAGCTAGTACAAATATGACTTTTTTTCCAATCTTTGTAAGTCAGGTTATATATGGGCACATTCACAAAGCTGTTCTGCTTTATATTAATTCTTTTAATAATAATAATAATAACAACAACAATAATAATACTTTTTTCCCTTGAAATAAGGATATCTTAAAAGCCAATCCAGTCCAATGCAAAAAGCAGCGTCGGATTTGCGTAAAACCCACTTGATTGCTTCACCTTCCTCCCCAGTCCTCCCCTCTCTCTCTCTCTCTCTCTCTCTCTGTGTGTGTCTCTCATAACTTCAATTCTAAGTATGATTTATCCATCTTCTTTTTAAATCAACACGATTAGTTCTTGGGTTTTCCCCTCCCCACAACATACATATATTCCCCACCCTGAAAACGTCTCTGTGACCCAAGCATTTTGCAGGTAACAGTTGCTTCTCCCTTTAGAGCTTGCCGCGATCCTCTTCTCACACAAATGGGTCGCCATTCCTGTTGTGCGAAGCAAAAGTTGAGGAAAGGCTTATGGTCCCCTGAAGAAGACGAGAAGCTTTTCAACCACATAACTAGATTTGGGGTTGGCTGCTGGAGCTCCGTCCCAAAACTAGCTGGTAATTCCCCACACATTCTCTCTTCTACCTGTTTTCGTTGATTATCTGCAGGTTAAATAAACAGAGTGTGAGTGTGTCTCATCGCTCTCTTTTTCGAGTTCCAGGACTTCAAAGATGTGGAAAGAGTTGTAGATTGAGATGGATAAACTATCTGAGGCCTGATTTGAAGAGAGGCATGTTCTCGCAACAAGAGGAGGATATTATTCTGAGTCTCCATGAAGTTCTGGGCAACAGGTAGATATGATCGATGACTATTGATATCATTCAAGAAAAAAGATGAGAAAAACGGAACTGTTTTGTTCTGCAGAGTTGTATAATTCTGAACTGAGATAATAAGTACTTTGGATTTTCAGGTGGGCTCAGATTGCAGCGCAGTTGCCAGGAAGAACAGATAACGAAATCAAGAACTTCTGGAATTCATGCTTGAAGAAGAAGCTGCTGAAACAAGGGATTGACCCAGCCACCCACAAACCCTTCACTCAAATCAAGCAGGAGAACAATAGCTTAGAAACACCAGCACCATTATCTCTGCAAAATATGCGTCATTTCTCAAACTTGCCTCCTCACATCAGTCACAGGGATCACCTTTTCTGATAAGCAATTCAAGCTATCACGATGCAGCTGTTTTAACAGAAGCCTCCTGCAGAGACGAAATCCTGATGAGCATGAGCAATAAGCCTCTTGAATGGGTCGACCCTTTGTCGTACTACGACCCATACACGAGTCAGTATCAGTATGGAACCAGTTCAAGCTACGGGATCTGTTCATTGCCGAGTTTGACAAGTTCGGATCAGAACAACTTGTCGGCGATAACGGAATTCTCAGAAAACAATAATTCGGCTTCAAAGATCAGTTCGAGCAATAACAGCTCAAATATGAGCAGTTATGTGATGGAGAATAATAATATTGGAGGAGGGGTGTTATCGTGGGAGGGAGAGAACAAGACGACGGAGGCTTCGTTTCAGTTTCAAATGAATGGTATAAAATCGGAGGAACTGATGAACACATGCTCGTGGCAAGAAGCGGTGCAGCTTCAGAATCACAGTTCCATGGATTTCAACAGCTATCCGTTAACGTCATTCTCACAAGATCTAACGGCAGCGACTTATGATGTATTCCGGCATATATGAACTGTAAATTTTTTATTTTTAATATTTTTTTAAAAAAAATTTGGGAGCTCTCTTTCTCTGGTGTTGAATGAAACAAGGTGACAAACGATGTTGATAGTACAGGAAATTTCTAGCGAGCAAATTAAAGATTTTGAGATGATCCCACCACCTTCCCCCTACTACCTCTATGTAATTTTCCTATTCTAGTATCTGTTTTCATCAGCACGAGTTTGAATGAAGACGATGACGACTTCTTTTCTTTTCTTTTTCATTAAAAAAAAATGATGGTGTCATGGTTCTTAGCTTTTGCTGTCTTCAAAGAGCAGGTGGTCAAATGAATACTCAAATTATATGAAAAGGAAAAAGAAGGCCCATGCAATACAACACAGCGAATGACACAGCTCCTGTTGTGTCTGAAAAGATGGTGATATATATATTATTTGAATATATATATATATAGGAGTATAATATGGGGAGAGGGAGAGAGAGAGAGAAGGAGGACGCTCGTGTGGGAGAGGGAGAGATATAGAGGAACAGACAAGAGAACAAATGAATTCAGAGGGGGTGGGTTAGAGATAGAGATGGTGGGGTGTGAGAGAGAAGTGTCAGAGGGATGAATAATAAGAGGGAGATAATGTGAGTCTGACCTATCGTAACATGAGGGATGCTGTTTTCGCTGCCTTCTGATTCATCTCTTTGTGGGGGGCCATCCTCCTTGGATTTACCCCTTTTTTTACCTTATACTGCTCTAGGGTTTCCCTCTTACTGCATCCCCTATTTACCTGCCTTTCTCTCTCTATTCCCCAATCCCCATCACCTCCTGCTCCTGTCAAATGTATGCCATCACAAAATTTACCTTCATTGCGTTTGTTGACACACTTTCTGTTACTCTTTTACTCGTCAATAGTAATATATTAGTCTTATCAATTTCACTGGTCAATAGGAAATCTCGTTGTCCTTTCCAAGTTTCCCGCCCCCCACCACATACACATGATTATATTGATGACCGTAGAAATTGGATCAAATCCCATCACTCTATATTCTTGGTATAGTTGGTAGTGTTCATTAATCACATGATGATGAAACACCAGAAATCCCATCACGTCTGCCTCTTGTTTCTATATTTATATATTTTAAATTAATCTAGTTAAAATTAGTATATTATGTATTATTATCTGAATTTGCTTGATGAAGTGGATGATCGCCGTGTTTGGGCGTGGCTGGCACAGCAGGATCAGTCAGCCCCATAACTCCATGTTTACTACTAGGCTTGCATGAAGATTCATTATATGTATGTGCGTGCATGGCGGTCAGCTTCCTTCTGACACAGTTTGATTACACAAGCAAAGCTGAAGAAGCTAAGCTGGGTAGCTGTGGGTTTTGCTGTCTATCTCTTGGGACTTCCCTTAACATCACAATAAATCAATATATAACGAAGGAATTAAGAGGGAAGAGAGAGAGATCAAATCAGACCATGGGTAACGATGAAAGAAAGAAGGAGTGATGAATAAAGCCGTAAAATACGAGAGTCATGTATGAATCAGAATAAAGCTGCTGCAGATTTGCACGCAAAGCCATACAACAAGTCAAAAGCGTCCTCTTCATTTGGAAAACCATCTTCCCTCAGAAATCTTCAGCCTCCGTGTCAGAACTCAGAACGCATGCATTTTTGTGATGACCATCCCATACATATCACCATCCAATCCATATACCTCTCTCTGCCTACAAAAATAAATAAATAAATAAAGAAAAGTGGTCCTGTGAAGTTAATTGAGCTTTACTATATAAATTAATTTGAAGTAGCCTAATTAGGTCTTGCTGCTCTCCTACATGATGAGCAAATTGAAAGCTGGAAATTATGACAGACATTGACAAAATGCTGCAACATGCTTAACCCGTAATCATTATGGTCGGTTCCACACAACATTATGAGCAAACTGCTAAACCTCCTTCCATTAAGCCATGATTACATTCCATTATACATGTAGATTTTCGGGCATACCTGGAGTCTGCAATAAAGTCAGGTTGCCACGCGGAGGTCCGATCACGGTCACGGAGTCGGATCTGGGAAACACAGCAAATGCACCGGAGGGAAAAGGTGAGCAATGGAGTCCAGAAAAATGAGTAGTTTTTTGAAGAGGAGGAGAAAACCGTAGTCTGTATACCAACTGATCATGCGACGGTTTTGTAACTACACGTCCCATTTTAAAAGGGAAAACTGCCTCCTCGTCCAACCGTTCCCGCTCTTAGGCAAAATATATGAAAGGGCAAAAATTACAGTTAGATACCCATAATTTTTGCTATTTCATCAGGACCCCAAATGATAATTGGGCTTGGGTCCAATCCACCAAGGGTGGACTGGCCCATTTTCTTACATCTCCCACTCACACTTGGTGGATTAGATGTCGCGGGTCTAGTCTCTTCACCTTCCCTCAATTTCATACTTAGTGCTTTGCCGTGACCGCGTGGGCATGACGTCTTCGCTTGGGTCCCTGTACTAGAAATCCCTTTTAAAGGATCAGCACAAGTCACCCTCTCCTTTGTGTAGCTTGAATTTTAAATTATGCCTCAGATGTCCCAGATTTACTTATATACACTTTTTCACGGTAAATCTAATCCCTCTCGAGTCAATGGTTGACTCAGATTACCTTTCTCGTATGTCTAGTATCCACACTTATGACCACAAAATGTCATAAGGGACATGTCACAGACACTAGCATAGGTGTGTATATCATAGTTAATCTTCCTTTCGCCCAAGTATCACTTTGAAATGAATCAGTCGCTTTCTCAGCATACTACCTTAGATCGCATCATCATGACCATAGGACATATGCCAAAGTAGCAGTCACTGAAACATATCTTCATGATATTGTCAAAGTCAAAGGACACCAATAGAGGATAATTCCTCCCTGGGACTCACACAGCAATGAAGCAGGGATCTTTCACTTGCTTCCCTTTTGCGGTTCTCTCAGCACATGTGGTATGAAACACATGCTACGGTGTTACTCTTTTACTATAAGAGCGTATGTCGATTTAGATTTATTATCAACACCGTACAGACTTGGTCCAGACACACTCAGTATCTAAACCCAAATTCTTCAACTCTGCTCATTGTTATGACGTCGACGTTGAAGAGTTTGTTGTCTGGCTACAGGTATTATGGAAGTGGGATTCCAAACTTCGATCCAGCTTTATCAACGTGGATCTCATCTTGACTTGCTACACTTTAGTCAAGGCGACATAAAGTTTGTGTTTCTTCTCTACCATATCAGCATTCATTGCTGCTTTACTGGTGAACACAAATGTCTCATCTTTGTTCACTCCACCTGAGTGTCAAAGGCGGTTGCCCGTGTGAGAGAGCAAACCTTTTTAACCTGTACGACATACTAGACATTGTATACTTTCGGACAGACACATAAAGTGATAACGAAATATAATTTCATTAATGAAGCATTCATATTACACTTTACGTATGCCAAGGGCTTGTACATGTTCTTTAAAAACTTTTTCGCCTATTGGCTTTGTCAGAGGATCTGCTACCATACATTTGGTTGAAATGTATTGTACAGTAACAATCTTTTGTGCTATGTAATCTCTAACAAAATTATACTTGATGTCAATGTGCTTGGTTTTGCTGTGATACTTAGGATCTTTAGTATAGGCTATGGCTGCAGTATTGTCACAGTATACCATCACCGGATTGGTACTCTCATTTCCAAATCCAAGGTGTTTTATAAATCTCTTCAGCCATAAAGCCTCTTGCACTGCTGCAGTGCATGCCACAAACTCAGCTTCCATTGAATGTAAGGCAATGCACGTTTGCTTCTTGCTACTCCAACATATGGCGCCATTGTTGAGCAAGAAGGTATAACCTGAAGTTGACCTTCGTTCTTCTTCATCTCCGCCTACATCAGCATCGGAGTACCCAACAAGACGCAGGTCACCTCCTTCGTAGCACAGTGCATAATTGGAAGTGCCCTTTAAGTATCTCAAGATCCTCTTCACTGCTTTCCAATGCTTTTCACCGGGGTTAGACTGGAATCTGCTCACCAGTCCCACTGCATAACAGATGTCTGGTCTTGTACACATCATTGCGTACATCAGACTACCAACAGCACTGGCATATGGAACTCTTTCCATCTTCTTTTTATCAGATTCGGTTTTGGGACACATGTCAGAACTCAAAGCCACTCCAGTGGCAACGGGTGTACTCATGGGATTGCAGTCTTTCATGTTAAATCGCTCAAGAATCTTGTTGATATAATTCTCTTGTGAAAGAGAGAGGATTCGTTTTGAACGATTTCTTTGGATCTTAACTCCAAGTATATACTCTGCTTCACCCATGTCTTTCATTTCAAAATTCGACGAAAGCCATTCTTTAATAGCCACCACGAATCTAGACTATTTCCGGCTAATAGTATATCGTCTACATATAAGGATAATATGACAAAATTACCCTCAAACCGCTTAATGTAGACGCAGTGGTCTTCCTCTATCATTTGGAAGTCATATGAGGTTATTGCTTTGTGAAACCTCAAATACCACTGTCTGGATGACTGTTTCAATCCATAAATGGACCTTTTTAGTTTACAAACTTTATTTTCTTTTCCTTTTTCAATGAAACCTAATGGTTGTTCCATATAGATTTCTTCATCCAGATCACCATTCAGAAATGCGGTTTTTACATCCATTTGATGTAATTCTAAGTCTAAACTGTTTACTATAGCCAGAATAAGTCTAATAGAATTGAAACGCACAACAGGTGAGAATGTATCTTCATAATCTATTCCTTCCTGTTGTGTGTACCCCTTTGCCACTAATCGAGCCTTGTATTTGTCAATTGATCCATCCACTTTTCTTTTAATTTTGAGAACCCACTTGTTCCCAATGGCTTTACGCCCTTTTGGAAGATCAACTAACACCCAAACTTGGTTCTTTTTCATTGAGTCCATTTCTTCTTCCATAGCTTTCATCCATTCATCTTTTGCAGACCTGACAAGGCTTCTCGTACAGAACGGGGCTCATCATCCCCTTCTGGAGTAACTAAGAGAGATTCGCTTTCTATTTGAAAGCGTCTTTTGGGAACACTTTCCCTGTTACTCCTTCTGACGGGAGCTATTTGCTTATCTTTCTTTCTTTGTTCAGGTCTTGGTGTTGACCTTTCTTGGCTCCCACTCAGATTGACAGACCTAGACGATTCTGGTCTGTCAATTTGTTCTGCACTGACTTGTTCCTGTGTCTCATAAAGAGATACAGTGCGGTCAACATCTCCTCTTTAGGAAATTCAGTCTCAATGAATGTGGCATCTCTTGATTCCATTTCAGTCACTGTTCCATCTTCGTTTTCACCTATGAAAACGTATCCTTTAGATTGTTCAGAGTACCTTATAAAAATACACTTCTTTCCTCTAGGACCCAATTTCCCATGCTTGTGGGAATCATCATGAACATATGCTGCTGACCCCCAGGGTCTTAGGACACTTAGATCCTGTTTGCGTTTTGTCCATAATTCATAGGGTGTGGAAGCGACTGATTTTGAGGGCACACGGTTAAGTATGAAGGTTGCCGTTAACAAAGCATCACCCCAATATGAAATTGGTAGGTTTGCTTGAGCCATCATAGACCTAACCATGTCTAGAAGAGTTCTATTCCTCCTCTCAGCCACTCCATTCTGTTGTGGAGTGCCAGGGATAGTCAGTTGTCTAATTATCCCTTTTTCTTCACAGAGCTGTTTAAATTGATCAGATAAATATTCACGACCTCGATCAGTACGTAATGCTTTAATTTTACTGTCCATTTGATTCTCTACCTCATTTATGTATCGTCTAAAGCACTCAGTGCTTCAGACTTATGCGAGATCAAATAGACATGACCATATCGTGAAAAATCGTCAATAAAGGTAATAAAATACCAAGCTCCGTGTCTCGCCCTCACACTCATCGGACCACAGATATCAGAATGGATTAATTGCAATGGATTTTCAGCTCTTGTTCCCTTACCGAAAGGTTTTCTAGTTGCCTTACCAGCTAGACAATTTTCACATAAGGACATTTCCATGTTAGGGATTGTGCCCAACATTCCTTCTTTTGCTAGTTTAATCATTCTATTTTGATTAATATGTCCTAGTCTAGCATGCCAGATATTCATATCAGGATTGCTTGAAGAAATAGCAAAACAATCATGAGCGTTAAAACCAAAAGCAAGATCCATAACAAAAAATTTCTGGAATCTGAATGCTGAACCATAAAATTCAGAGTTGAAGGAAATGTCTGCAACTTTATCATGAAAATAAACATTAAACCCAAAGTCTACTAAGCAAATAACAGAAATTAAATTCCGTCGGATGTCGGTAGCATGAAGCACATCATGGAGTATCAAGGTCTTTCCACCACGCAAAGCAAGCTTGCAGGTGCCAATCCCTCGAACCTCGATTCTCGCATTGTTCCCAACATAAAGCCACTTGCTTTGATACGGCAACCGACGGTATTCCACGAAGGATCCCCGATCCCTGCTTACGTGGTCTGTGGAGCCTGAGTCTATAATCCAAGAAGAAGAAACAGGTTCTGTTAGAAAAACAGTACTAGAAACATATGAAACATGTGAATTCACATAATTCACTAATACCTTTTCGCTTTCAGCCTGTTTGGAACAGTCACGTGCGAAATGGCCCATTTGTTGGCAGGCGAAGCATTTGACCTTCTTCAGGTCTAGCTTCTTCTTCCCGCCTTTCTTTCCCTTCTTCTTAAATTGTTTCTTGCCCTTTTTAAATTGAGGACCGCCCTTCTTCCCTTTCTTTTGGGGCTTCTTGCCCTTTTTGAAATTGGGCTTAGATTGGGAAGTACCAGCATCCTCAGTTAAATAAGTCTGTCCAGAGCTCTTGTAAGCCTCTAGACGTTCATCTTCCAGCTCCAGATGCTTAGCTACATCGTTAAAAGTGATGATGTTTTCATTGTGGGTTAGGTTGACTTTCATGTGCTCCCAACTTGCAGGGAGTGACCTGATGACAGCCTGCACTTGCTGCTCATCAGACAGATTATGTCCAGCTTCCTTCAGTTCCCGGATCATATTGGCCATCTCTCTCAGATGTTGCTTCATAGGATTGTTTGGCTTGAGCTTATAGGTATCAAACTTAATCGTCAACCTCCTAAGCTTGGTCGTAGAGACACCGCCAAACTTATCCTTTAATGCTATCCACATGGCCTGTGCAGTTTTGTGCGACTCAAACTCACACATCAGGTCATCAGCCATGGAGCTCAAAAGCGTGATTCTTGCTATGCTATTCTTCTTTTTCCAGGTTAGATATGCCTCTTGGTCTCTCCTGTGCTGGTTTGTGTTGCCAGCCTCAGGTTCAACCATAGCAGTGGTGAGAGGCTCTATCGCATCCTGTTCCTCTAGGATATACTGGACCTTTCGGTGCCAGATGTCCCAGTTGTCCCCGTTAAGCTTTTCTCCCTTGTTCAATTCAGCAATTATGTTCTTGGTTGCCATTCTTAGTTCTGTGACAAATCTATCCCACATTAATCTATGTTCTCTTTAAAGAGAACCGAACCAAAGAACATTTCAGTTATATAGCACAATGAAGTATACAATGTAATGTGCCTATATTATCCTCAATCAGTAAATAATGAAATTACTAGATCCATGATCAGGAGAATACGTTTGTACCTCCCATCACACAGATACTAACAACAATCATCATGTCCTATCAAGGATTTTATATAAGCACTTCAAAAAAAATGTAACCTTTAGAAGTCTTATCTTCCTAAAAGCTCCCACTTATAAAAGGCATACACATGATATTCACAAATAATCATACAACAATAATTCAAGTAATTTCATTAAATGAAATAACATACTTAGTCTGTTTACAATGCATGAAACCACAAATTCACGGTGAATACAAATATTACATCATTTGATATGAACATAAACGTAATCAAGCATTGCTTTTCTTAGGCTTCTAAGTTTGCGCGTTTTGTTCATGAAGGAGGACACTAGCTCTATGGCCCAAATCCAGTAAGACTTTCTTATGGGTTTGCCTTTAGGTCCGCCTCTAACTCTTATTGCTCTTATGTACTCCATTATGACTCTTAGGTAGAACTCTGTATTCTTCTTATCGGTCATGTAATGGACGTAGCTAGCGAGCACACCATTGATGCCTTTTATGTTTGTCAATTTAGCTGCATCACTTTCAGCTATTCTCATAGCTAAAGCAGGGGTACAGGGTTGATCCACCTCTTCGCCTTCCTCCACTTCGGTTTTATTGGGAAGATCTAGCGAATCATTACAGACCAAATGAGGTTCGGTACGGAGGGGTTCAGTGGGAAACAAAGATTCTGACTCAGGTCCAGAATCCATTAACTCCTCCGGGATTTCTTGAGGAACCTCTTCAGGGTCCTCTTCAGGATCCTCATCCTCTGGCTCATATTCTGGAACTGCATTATCCATGTATGAGTATTCCAATGAACCATCTTGGATATTTTCAGTGCTACTAGAAGCCTCTTGCTTCATTTTCACCTAGAACAAAATAATTTAAATTATTCTGAATATTCTGGAATTTATTTCCGCATGAAAAATACCAGAAAATACACTGAAAATACTCACAAATAGATCCTTAATTATCTCCAAAATTACCAAATTATATATCAAAATAAAGATCTTGATTTTAGGGATTTTTAGAGACAAACCGCACCTCAAACGGACCTTTCACGCGCCTACACGCGCCCCTAGAAGGAAAAAATTAGCGAAAAATCGAAAAAAAAAAAAATTCCCACTCGCCCTGTCGGCGCGTGTACTTCACGCGCCTCCATGCAGCTCGCCCCGGCTACACGCGCCGAACCGGCGGCCTCCACGCGCCACGAACTGTCAGATGGGGTCCCCACGTGCCAAGGTGGGGTGCCACGTGGCAGAACGCGCCACGTGGCGCTGCTTGGTCAAAAATTTTTTTTTTTTTTTTTTTTAATTCTCGTTTTTTTTTTTTTAATTAAAAGTATTTGGACCGGTTGGGTTTGGGTCCATTTCGGCC
Source organism: Neltuma alba (assembly GCF_004799145.2). Lineage (NCBI taxonomy): Eukaryota > Viridiplantae > Streptophyta > Magnoliopsida > Fabales > Fabaceae > Neltuma > Neltuma alba. The sequence continues at coordinate 85,528 of NW_021637733.1, forward strand.
CAACCGGTTCCCTTCAAAATTTTTTTTTTTTTTTTTTTTTTGGTCTGGGCTGGATCCTGCCTCCAGCCCAGTACACCCTTTCCCTTTTTTTTTTTTTTTTTGGTCTGGGCTGGATCCTACGTCCAGCCCAGTAAATACCCTTTTTTTTTTTTTTATACAGGAGGGGCCAAAACGACGCCGTTTTGGCCCCTGGAGGTCTCCTTCAACCTCCAGCCGGGTCGTCTTGACCCGGCTTCTGCAACCGGGTCGGGTCCGACGGACCCGTCGGACCCGCTTTCTTCTCTCCTCCGTATCTCCGCCGTCCGGTGTCCGTTTTTAGCCTACTTTATATCATTTTCTTCGTTTTTTCGAGTTCTACGCAATGGGATAAATTTTGAAACCTAAAAACTTGATTTTAAGCAAACTCAAAAACGAGAACCGTACGGCCAAAAGAATATCAGTGTAAAACGATCTTCACAGAGGCAAAGAAGCAACCCAGTATGTCTAAACATAAATATAAGATACAAAAACGATCATACTGAAAGTAAAATGGAGGATTTGCATAATATATTGAAGCAAATCGCAAGTTACTCAGACCGAACAATCAGATAAAAATACCGATATGAAAACGCAGGCCACTGAATCAATAGGAAAAAACACATGCTCTGATACCAATGTAGATTTTCGGGCATACCTGGAGTCTGCAATAAGTCAGGTTGCCACGCGGAGGTCCGATCACGGTCACGGAGTCGGATCTGGGAAACACAGCAAATGCACCGGAGGGAAAAGGTGAGCAATGGAGTCCAGAAAAATGAGTAGTTTTTTGAAGAGGAGAGGAGGAAAAAACCGTAGTCTGTATACCAACTGATCATGCGACGGTTTGTAAACTACACGTCCCATTTTAAAAGGGAAAACTGCCTCCTCGTCCAACCGTTCCCGCTCTTAGGCAAAAATATATGAAAGGGAAAAAAATTACAGTTAGATACCCATAATTTTTGCTATTCTCATCAGGACCCCAAATGATAATTGGGCTTGGGTCCAATCCACCAAGGGTGGACTGGCCCATTTTCTTACAATACAGATTCCCAGTTTCATTATCATCATACTAGTTAATAATTTATTTCCCCTTTCCCATAAAACAATTAAGGGTGGAAAAAAAGAAAAATCTGCAGTTTGCGATTTGATCATCATCATCATCATCTCATCAAACAGAAATTTAGCGATGACATCGACTGGGGGAATTAGATAGTTTGATGATTCTCAATATTCCTCTGGTTGTGAGGCAGTAGTTATGTGTGTGGACAGTGATAATGATAATCATTATCAGCAAAATTAGAGGCAGTAACATTGGTGTTATTAAAAAGGCAGCTTCCAGAAATGTCATAATGAAACCACTCCATAAAAGAAACCAAAAACCCTTCATCATTCCTCTAAACCCTTTCGCCTTTTTTCCTTTGGTTCTTCTTCAAAACGTTAACCTATGCAAAGCCTTCCTTCTCACAATCAGTCCAACCCTAAATAATTTACCTAATTATGCCCACCCACAGCTTATAACTAACGTCAACTACATGTATCATTTCTTCTAGTCTAGTTGAATTAATTATCTTAACTTGTTTCAAAAAAATTATTGGTAGAAAGGTTAGAATTTTTTTTAATATTATATATATATATCAAATGTCAAGTTGTCAACGAAATTAGATCAAATGGAAGTATGGAAAGGGAAACGGTATAAATTATATTTTTAGTAAATTATAGGGAAACGAGTGTAATTTAAACCTGAGAGCATCAACGTAACAAAGAAAGAAACGTGGAAAAAAAATGAAGGGAAAGATATGATGTTAATTACTGTAAATGTTGTAATACTTTATGGGTCAACTAATGGGGCGTCCGACAAAATGCTTTTGGAGAGTAATAAAAAAAGGTTTTGAATTTAACAATTCCTAGCCTAGCATATTTTCATGCCGACAGGAACTGCCTCCTCCTTAAAAGGGAAAGCAAGCTTAAAAGAAAAACCCATGTCCCAACTATGTCATCGGTGTTCATTACATATGTCTAAAAATAAACAGCTATTATATATTATTGTTTTATTTTATATATTAACACTAACCTCAGTTTCAACTCATCCTAGCTAATGATTAAAGTTAAGACCCTACCGTCAGCTCTATCTTCAATTTAAAACTTATAATATAATCCACTAAGTTTGTGTTGAATTCTTATCTTAACAGCGCATGGCTGAACGACACATTTCACTATGAAAATATTGTTTACCAGCAAGCTTTGTTTCTTCATATGGTAATCGGGACTAGAACAAGGAAATGAAAGAAAAGGAAGGTTAGGTAGATAACAATGATGCTTGGTGTTTGGGCTAAAATTGGATGCCATTTTGGTGCGCTGAACATGAACATAACTGAGAGCTTTTAATTTGTTTCGTGATTAGAAGTAGAATGTGCAAAACAATGTCACAGAGACAGATTAGACTCACTGTCGTTAGAAAATAGAAATGATGGATCTTTAAGCCTTAAAGACCTGAGGAATATAATTATAAGCGCAAGTCAGAAGAAGTATGATGATAGAATGTAATGAGTTGGGGATTAAAAACATATCGTTTCAGGCATCATTGCAAAATATCGAGTAAAGTGTGTTTGACATTATGTGACTCTTTTACCTGGCGAAAAAAATTGCAGAACAGAATGCTTTTCCCCTATTGATTCGGCTTTTTAGCCTTAAAGTGATTTAAGAAACACCACAAAGGAAACAAACAATTCCTTCCCCCCCCCCCCTCCCTATTTGCTTCTTGTTTTTAGGGCCAAACAAAAGCCAACAAACAAAGCATTCCTTGATTTGGAAGTCTCTATCATAGCTTCTTCTGAAAGATAATTAATATCTATGGTTGACATCTCCAAAAATGTGTTGATGACCCCATTGCGCTTTCCTCATTCAAATAACAACATCTTATAAAGTATATATTTTTCGGAGAAACTAGTACTTGCAGATGATGACTGAGAAGTGGGTTTCCAGTTAAATGCCTCATCCAACAAATAATAAGTGGTAGTCTCAGTTTCTTTGTTTCTCTCATGTACCAGTGAAGCATTATATTACTAGTTTTTATATGATCATGCCAAGATTGTTTTTGGACCGAACACACTCATAAGCAAACAATATCCAAATTCCAAAGAGGTAAAGACATGATTTTCTCTAGAAAAGGCAGAGAAAAGTTCACTATTTGATGTCGTTCAGAGTACGTAGATGGAGGTAAAGTAATTAGAACCTGTAGATACGTAATTATTGAGCAGCTAGAAATATGGAATCACGTGCTTTCCACGAGAAACTGTTGACTTTGTACTGGAGGGAGCATCATGGTATTACGTTTTTTTTGAAGACCTGAGAAAAGGACTGCATAACAAACTGATATATTGTGCGGCAAGTGGCGATTCAGGGTGGTTCAATCTTCTGCCATCAATTCATGAATAGTTCACAATCTACGATCTGATAAAAATGTTTTAACCTTCAATTTAATTTGATTTCCATGACGACACAGATCAGGGTCATAGGTCTGGTCCAACGAGGCCATAAAATTATTCCAAAAAATTAATACACTATGGCAGCCTTCTGAAGTTTCATGCAGGAACAAGTACTCCAAGATAGAAGTCCCACCTGAAGTTGCATCAGAAGGCAGAAATACTACTTATTTGGATTTTGGAAGCTGAATTGACCATTATTACGATCCATCCACATGCACATTTCTTATCCGCACCACGACCATGGGACAATTTTCTGAACCCCCCCCCCAAAAAAAAATTCAGTGCCTGAGCAAATTGCAACAGGTGAAAAAGAGACGATCTCAAACTCCATATTCACTTCTTTACAAGTTTTAGGGGGTATTTGAGTGAAAACCAAACTATGATTTTGAAAGTAATTTTACAGTAAAATAAATATATGGAAGAGTTTGTCTCGACTTGCAGAAAGTGTTTTTTTGGGATTACCTAAACACCTTCTCAGTCATTGCATTACTTATCGTTTTATATTTACAGGCAAGGATGCCAGGGGATTTCTTTAGATTTAAGTTTCCTAAAATGTCTTTGAATCATTCGTTCTCATGTCGTGCATTCTTCATTGATCACCACGCTAGCATCTCTATCTCATGCCACCCGTTCTGATTGCTGCTCAGAATATTTCCAACATGTCCTCAGTCAACTCATATGATCACCTCGTACAAGCTAGCATACCAGACTTGCTCCAAACAATGTGGGCTTATTGGTGGAAGATAGAACTCCAGAATGTCTTAATTTGGATAACATGATCCATTATTATTGTTATTGTTATTATTTTATTATCATTTTTGGTTTAAAAAACGGAATTTATGTGCATGCATCATATCGCAGTCTACATAACCGCAGAAGAAAAGCTAATGTACCAAGTTTGGGCAATAGTTTCTGGAAACAAATTTGTACACCAGTTCGTTTTCCTGCTAATTGAGTTATTTTGTTTTCACATATAGTTAAATCAATATGGACTCGCTAGATACAATTTCATTTTTCAAACACTTGAAGAGGATGAATTGTTTGACAAATAGAAAACAGAGAAATTCACTGCAATGGAGCGCCCTGATTAAGAGTCAAGTGGTGTATGACTAACACTTCCTTCGAATCAAGATGTCAAGCCATCCCAGGGCATTGGTAGCAGCAATTTGTGCTCACGGTGATTCGGTGAAGCAGCCTCCTTGAGTCGAACAATGTGAACAATGGACCAGACCCAGGTGACGAAAGATTCGACAAAGTTCGAAACCTTCCTGAAACCAGCGGCGGTGAAACGATTGAGAGTAATATAGAAAATACGGGAAATAATTTCAATGCTCTTTGATCCGGATGACCAATTTGGAATGTTTGATCAAGTGCTGACCATCGGCTAAAGTTGACCGGCTACTGGCCAATTGCTGGCAGCTGGCTGACATTTATCGTTCACTGGTCAAATGAATATATCTTACTTTAATAGTTTTAAAATTTAAAATTAACAAGTGAATGGTCTATAATTAATTGAAAATAATAGCAGATAGTTCATCCATTATACACGAGTCACTGGGAAGCCACTCTTGTTCACTTCAAAGCTTAAAGTTCGAATAAACGATGAGACAATAGAAAATAGAGTATAGTACGGCTCAAGTCAAGAATACAGAGGAGGCAGCAGAATAGTAATTAAGTCTGAAGAAGGAGAGCAACAAACAAATAAGGATTTGAGGAAGGAGACAAGCATCTAAAGCTTAGACACTAATTCATTTGGATGGGCTTGTTGTCTTTGCTCTCATTGTCCTTACTGTCCATCTCACATGGATTAGGGGGCACATCTACAGCAGGCGAGCAGTTGAAGAATCCATGAGGCTGCACCCAAACACGACCACCGTCACTCACAATTCCCACTACTACTTTTCAATCTCAACACCATACTCAAGTTTATAAACGCCAGGTTGCATTGCAAAGCTTACAACATTTTGATTGAAGAAGGAGGAGGAGGCACTTACCATGAGCATAAAACCAATGCGCTCTACTGGCATAACAGGCCAGTCTTCCAGCGAGGGACATGAGTGATTCCAAATACGTACCTGCATTTAATCCCAGTTACTCCCATAATGTGGAACCATATCATGAGCTAAAAATATACTCCTTCTGGTTCTAAATATAAGACTCACTTTATAGTGTACATTACACTACAAAGTGGGTCGTCTAATTAGGACAAGAGGAGTAACATATAACATAAACAACTCAATATGTTCATGTTTGTCGCAGAGTTGCACAATTAAAATAAACATCACGGATACAAGTAGTGCCTGGCAAATTCAGTATTATCATCAGTTTATAAAAGCTGAAATGAATCAATGTGCTATTGATGAGCTATTAGAGAGAGAGAGAGAGAGAGGAACCATAGAACTATATCAGCTTCTTCCAAAGATCGATTCTGCTTCACCCACGAAGCTAGTCCTTCACCTATGCGAGGGCTTTGATTAGGGAAATCCCCTCCTGGGAACATCTCCTCCCGTGAATATGGCGTCACCCAAAGATTATGCTTCAAGAAGGCAGCTCTTCTTAAGAACATGGCCTCAGGAGCTGCTAATGGTAAGCAGTTTGAACCAGGTACTAGCTTGTATCCCGTCAATTGCCCCGTTCTATTTCCTGTTCTGGTATTCCTCACCTAAACCATTATTAAAATCACAACCAAATATCAACAACAATCAAAACAAAACTTCCATAAACTCGGCCATTGCTAGTGGTAACATTTGAGAAAAAGAAAAGTCAACAAGCACGACATTATCAACAACAGACAAAACTTGACCATAAAACCCAGAAAAGCCTTACAATCCAATGTCGGGCGGTCAAAGGATTGCAATCCCTCATGGCTTCCGACTCAGATTTGAGCGGAGCCTCTTCTGCGTAGAATGCATTATTGTGAACATTATCATTCCCAGGCTTCTCAACTCTGACGTTGACCTCTACAACCTGACATACGTGAAGGGTGGGTAAAAATGTGGACTTGGAAAATAACTGTCACGAAGTAATTAGTGTATGATCGAACAGGAAATGCAATATGCATATTGAAGCAATCAGTAACAACATGCAACTAGTTCAAACAGAATACACCACTCAAACGGGACGGAGAATCCAGATAATTATTACGTAAACTCAATCTCAAATAGAAAGGGATATTATAGGATACTAATCAATGCATTGTAAGAGCTATAGATAGCAACTGTGTGGGCATGATGTTCGGACTACATTCAAGACTTCACTTACCTGGACTGTGGTTCTACTTCAACGGATTTGCAGCTGCTGATTTACATCAAAGAGATCAAATCGAATTCTTTCAGGATAAGACAGCGGTGTTAAGCAATAACAACAGTTGATATATATCAAATATATTTCTTAAGGAGGGAAAATCATCCTCATCGGACTGTGAAGTCAACGAAATTTATTATATTCTAAAACTGTTATCATTAAAATTGGTTGAAATGCCAGCAACAATAGATGTTGACAGAAATGGAAAAGCACATTTTATTCTATAATAAACGTCTACGTAAAAAAATAATAAAGAAAATTGTAATTCAAGTGGAGCTACCTGATTCAAAGCTTCACCAGGTTTAGAATCAACAGCCATGTCCATGCGAGCAACAAAGAAGTGTTGGTGGACGGGAGCATACAAGCCTGGTGCAATCGTGGTACCATATTTTCTAGACTCTCCAGGTTACTCGCTCCTAAGCTGAGGATTCCGGTTAGCTTGACCTCAGCTTCAATTTTTCATCCTGGAACAATGCATTCCACACACTTTTTACCAAAAGAAATACCGGTTAACGAGACGAAGTAACTAGTGAAAAGATAATTGACTTGCCTGATAAAAGTGCCAGAAAAATCCATACTCATAGTTGGCACTGTACACATAAAAGAAAACGAAAGTCTTCTTGACCTTCGGACTTCTGCTAAGCCAGTTCTCCAGTCTTGATGCTTCCATAGGATTCCATGATCCTCTTCATGCAAACAAACACAATTTTCAATTGTCTCAACTCCTCCAGTGAAATTTGTGAAGTGAGCATCAAAATATTTAATGACCCCCAAACAATCACAACCCTGCAACAACATATTTAACTTAAAGCCCACATAATATATTTTATTCAGAGAAAAGATCAACATGACAAGCAAAATTATTAGGATAGAGGATAGAATATCATTCTAAAACCTTCTTGAGAGAATGTGCATTTTTTCCCAGGCCATCTTCCCCAGCATCAAAAGCATTTTTCTGTAATGTGGTTCATCTGGATCTCCATACGGCACAAACCATCTCCACATAAACTCAAACTATGTGCAACACGGCCTTCGCCCTCGACTACCATCAACGTAGGCACAGAGTATATAACCAAAGCCTTCCCTGGGGGTAAATCCAATTCGAAAGTTCCACTGTTAATAAGCAAAACAACCAGGAGATAGTTACATTCAGAAATAGTGTAATTCCTTGCTATTTTGTTGCTTTCTAGATTTAAAAAGTACAGATCAATGCATGTTTTCGCATCCACCTTCTGCCATTCTACATAGCGACCGTTAACTCGAAAGCTGGGACCTTCAGGCTGAATGATTTGTAAGGGCTTTACATCACTTCTATCAGAGCCACCCCTTGTTTCCACCTGCAGTTGTTAGTTCTCAAGGGATCAACGGAGGAGGCAGAGGAACAAGTTTACGGTCTTCAAATTCAATCACCTCCATCTTCTGCATATCAACACGCACATAGATGCCCTCAACTGGACGTGCATAGCCATTTTCCATAGGGCAATCACTCTCACTACGACAAATATAAGTGGTTTAGCCAGTCTTCGGCTGGGACCATCATCTTGGCCATGATAACCAACACACCTGCAGCAACATTATGGAGGACTAAGTTTATAAAGTGAAATGTGCAACGAATGATAGCATCTTCTCCGAACAAATACTCTGAGAAGAATGGAAGTCCAGTTAAATTACCATGCATCAACCATTACAAGGTCCATGTCTTCAATGCCCCTTCTCTTCATAGCCTCTCTAAAAGGTGGAAAGTCTTTGACGACAGCTTCACATTCTGCATACTCCACAGCATCCTGAAGATCAAAAGATAGAGCGGAATTGACAATACACCAACGAAATATGTATTATCTCCATTGATTATGTTCTGAAATATTAAGAATGAAACCTTTATTTCTCATTTGACCCATCTGACGAACCAACCCAATTCTTGTCTCATAGGGAGGGAGATGGGGAATATACAAACCTCTGAATACAACGTTAAGAGCTGCGGAAAAGGAATCAACAATAAACAACTATTGATTCCGATGCTTGGGGTCTTTTTTCTTCCAATTTTGTTTATTCTTAGTGAGATTAGCATTAGCCAGAATCAAAAGGTGCGAGCAAAAGAGCCAGAAATTAAACCCACCATTGCAGGCTGAACATCTGGAATAACCTGTGATGAAATTACTTTTCCCCTGTGATGACCACCTCGAGTTACTGCGTGTACTTCTGATAGTTCAACAATCCACACACTAGTCTGGTTTGACTTCTTATCGTAAACGACGAGTTTAGCACATCTGGGAGGCAGCTTAATCGGAAAATTAGGCCCTCCTTTAGTCTTAGGAAGTAATGACGGTTGAAAAGGAGGGAAGAAATATGCATCTGCTAGTGCAACAACATGTTTGTCTGGTTCCAGCAGAACAACTTCAGTGAAGCGCATAGCATCTCTGACCTGGAAGAAATATAAGCAGTGGGTAAAGAAATAATCGAACTGTTACACTGGAACTCAATTTTATTCAGATAATAACTAATGCTAAAAACAAAAAGCAACAAAGCGATCCCCTTTAAAACATTCACTGTGCATATAATAACCTCAGGTGTGGCTCCAGCTGCTCTGACAGTAGCCACTGCCACGGCGATCTCAGCAGCGGATAAAGGATCTAGAGGGTGGCTTGACTGGGCCCTTGGCATTAAAGTGATTCCTGGTCGTTATATAACAACTATAAATGAGAAAACTTGCATGACTATTTAAAGAGCGGGGAAAAACAAGAAAAAAGAATGGCAAACATTCCTTTAGATGAAAATAACATAGGAAACAGAGCAAGAATATCGTGACCCTGATCTCAATGATGCTTTTCATGCAGAGAGGCATTTGAATTTTAACCGACCATAAAGATATTCATACCCAGAATTTGACGGTCTCCAAAGTGAACATAACCTATATACTATGAGATGTCATTTTTATGCTTGTCTTTTATTAGACATAACGCATCTCTGTTTTGGTCTATGTTTCAATCTAACAGACTCTCTGTACTGAAATTCAAAGGATCACAGAAAGAGATGAAATAAGAAAACAGCACTGAGCCAAGAGCGCTGTAAGAAATTGAGACAAAAAAAAAAAAAAGAGAGAGATAAATTTACAGGCCAGGAGGGCAGAGGAACTTGAAAGAAATCAAAGAATATCAAGCAAAATCTCACATCAAGAAGAGTTGCAATCTGCAATCTGGCATCTAATGTGGCATGAACCAAAACAAAATAATAAGAACAAAATCAGAGGAGTTGTGAAAGCGATACCTTTGGGGGCGGCAGCATTGGTGGAAGGTTCTGGAAGCGGATCAACAGGGTTGATCAA